>NC_055971.1:35112752-35120252 GCF_018492685.1 Alosa sapidissima | reverse complement strand
AGCATGACTGGTTAAAGGAGATTCTGTAGTTTATAAACTGGGTGATAGCACTTAGCCTGATGGTTTAAAGGAGACACTGTAGTTTATAAACTGGGTGATAGCAGTTAGCATGACTGGTTAAAGGAGACATTCTGTAGTTTATAAACTGGGTGATAGCACTTAGCCTGATGGTTTAAAGGAGACACTGTAGTTTATAAACTGGGTGATAGCACTTAGCCTGATGGTTTAAAGGAGACACTGTAGTTTATAAACTGGGTGATAGCACTTAGCCTGAAGGTTAAAGGACACGCTGTAGTTTATAAGATAAGTGATAGTGGTTAGCCTGACTGGTTAAACCAAATTCCTTTTAGGCAAGTCCCTCCACTCGATGGCCATACTGCAATGCATTTTTGGGCACTTATCGGGCATCTATTTCGGGCAGAACTGCGCGTGCGCACCAGGCTTGTGCAAAATTCCAGAACTGAATTTAAACTGGCACTTAAATTCCAATTCAATTCTTGAATTTCACTTGCATTTCAATTGAGGTAGCAAACAGGAAGCAGAATAGCAATTGGAATTGTGCACAACCCTGGTGCACACGGCTTCACAACACCAACCTCACAACACCAACCTCGCTCTAGCTGTGACATCACGACACATGATTGGCACGATGTATTCACAATATACCACATGATTGGCACGATGTATTCACAACACACCACATGATTGGCACGATGTATTCACAACATACCACATGATTGGCACATGATGTATTCACAACATACCACATGATTGGCACGATGTATTCACAACACACCACATGATTGGCACGATGTATTCACATGTCAACTGTTGGTGGCGGAAGGGGAGGAATATATGTAGACGGCTGCCATGTATGCGTTACGCAACACCATACATTTCTATGGGAGATTCTTTGAGTGCTGTGTGTCCTCATTAGAAAGTCTCTGGTTGAACTGAGTGATAGCAGTTAGCCTGATAGCAGTTAGCCTGACTTAGCAGATAGCAGTTAGCCTGACTGGTTGAACTGATTGATAGCAGTTAGCCTGATAGCAGTTAGCCTGACTTAGCAGATAGCAGTTAGCCTGACTGGTTGAACTGAGTGATAGCAGTTAGCCTGATAGCAGTTAGCCTGACTGTTAGCAGATAGCAGTTATCCTGACTGGTTGAAGGAGTCTGTGCAGCACTCTTGTAAATGTAAATAGCTAGCATTCACATATTAGCTTAAGCTTGTGTAACAGAGTTAAAAATGTAGTGTATTGTTATATATGATTTTCGCCAAAGTAAAACAGCCTTGTTTAATAGTTGTGAATGGGAGCCACCCTTGGCCATATGGTGTACTGCAGATCTGCTGCGTGTAGTCTTGTGTTGCTTCCCTACCCGATCAGAGTAGCCGTATGCTTTTGATCTGGTAGGTTCACTGTACAAAGCACTCCACCCAGTATATCAGTTTTCTATTGATGTTTAAGTTGATAACTTCGATGTTTCCCAGGTGTTATACTATTTTACATGCACTGTAAGGATTGTACTGCATTTAGCATGTTTTGACAAAAAGTTTGTTAATGTTTTCCTTTTGACTATAAGTTTCTCCATACTGGTAACTAGCCATAAACTCCGCTAGCCATGTCCATGCTCTTAATGTCTTATCTAGCATGCATGGGTTGAACTGCGTAGTTAAACATGTATTGGAAATAATATTACTCTGCGTCTCTCATGTGTGTAGTATAGCTTCAATATATGTATGAGACAACAGTGAATGTTAAGCGAGTTATCCCGAACGTAATTAGCTGTAATTCCATGTGTGTGAACTTCTGTCTGGCGTGCCTTGCTTGCTAGCAAGCAAAAGTGTACAGTGGAATGTTTACGTAGTAGTAATGCAATACATGATGTATATGTTGCTTGTGCAGATGCTGTACGTGGTACACCGAAGCCTGAAGGCAATGTTTTGATTTATTTTCTTAAAGGTATGTGGCTCCGTAATGTAAATAGGTTCTAGTGAAGTGCTGTAACTTTATGCAGTTTAGTAATGCCAATTCTCTATGGGAAGTTAAATGTCATGATTCAGATAAAATTATGCATTTTCTATTATTGAGAGAGTAATTAGCAGAGTAGCCGTATGCTTTTGATCTGATGCTGTACGTGGTACACTGAAGCCTGAAGGCAATGTTTTGATTTATTTTCTTAAAGGAAAATAAAAAGGAAGAAAAATTCAACATTTCGCCTCTGTCCCACTGATGCTTGACCACCGTTACACTTGTCATAAAGTAAAACATTGTAGCTAAGGTAAAAGTTATCCTTGTTAGGCCAATTGGATTATTGGTGAGATGCAACTAGGAAGTGGGAAAACTTCTTATTTTGAAACTTTCTGAATTAAGAAGATTCGTTTGAGAACAAATGTAACATTTGTAACATCAGTCAGAAGGCTAAATTCTAGATTTCCCATATGCTAGTCTTTTCCCCCCATATTCTAGTCTTTTCCCCCATATGCTAGTCTTTTTCCCCCATATGCTAGTCTTTTTCCCCCATATGCTAGTCCTTTTCATAGTTAGCTTTGGGATGCTACTACTTTTGTTTGTGCTAACTCAAATTTGGACCAGTTCCATTCTTTTATGTCGCTAGTGAAAATAGTGTGGCGTTTCACCAACACGCAATCAAATAGTGTAGCGTTTCCCCAACATGCAATAAAATAGTGTAGCGTTTCACCAAGAGCCAGAGTTTCATGAACTGGTTTGTTAACACAATCACCAACCAACACGCAATCAAACACTGTGGCCCAGGTCTGGCCCAGAACTAAAAGAGAACGAACTTCCTTTTTACAGTAGCCTCTATTCCCTGGGGGTCCCGCCCCCCTCTCACCAGGCTGCCAACCATGAGCGTGCCCGGGGTTAAACATAGCGCAGGTACTCTCATGATTGACAGCCAGTCGCTACAATAAACTCCAAATGGTCTAAAAATAGAACCCAGGTTGCAAAATACCACATTCATTTAATGCATTCAATAAGTACGCCAACACGTTTCTACAGATTTTTCTACTGAAGAAAGGAGGATCAGTTCATGACGATGACAGTTACCTGCCTTCCAGAATATCTCATATTGTTTTGTGTGAAGTGTCGACACAGACACACATTTGTATTTATTTACACCCGACACCTACTGCTCCCTCTGCACCTCCTCTGCACCTCCTGCTCCTCTGCACCTCCTGCTCCTCTCCACCTCCTGCTCCACCTACTGCTCCCTCTGCACCTCCTCTCCACCTCCTGCTCCTCTGCACCTCCTGCTCCCTCTGCACCTCCTGCTCCACCTACTGCTCCCTCTGCACCTCCTCTCCACCTCCTGCTCCTCTGCACCTCCTGCTCCCTCTGCACCTCCTCTGCACCTCCTGCTCCTCTCCACCTTCTGCACCTCCTGCTCCCTCTGCACCTCCTGCTCCTCTGCACCTCCTGCTCCTTTGCACCTCCTCTGCACCTCCTGCTCCTCTGCACCTCCTCTGCACCTCCACCTCCTCTGCACCTCCTGCTCCTCTGTACCTCCTGCTCCACCTCCTGCTTCCTCTCCACCCCACCTGCTGCTCCACCTCATGTGTGTGTGTGTGTGTGTGACTGTGGTGTAAAAAGCTAGTCTGGAGTCCTGCTTTTTAGCTCAGTTTAGCACGAGACTTCCAGATCTAATTTGGATTCATAGAAACAATCTAATTTCTCCCCCTGTCTTTCTCTCCCTCCACCTTTCTCCCTCTTTTCTCTCCCTCTCTTCTCTCCCCCTCTCTTCTCTCACTCTCTTCTCCCCCTCTCTTCTCTCCTTCTCCTTCTCCCCCTCTCTTCTCTCACTCTCTTCTCTCCCTCTCTTCTCTCCTTCTCCTTCTCCCCCTCTCTTCTCTCACTCTCTTCTCTCCCTCTCTTTCTCTCCCTCTCTTCTCTCTCCCTCTCTTCTCCCCCTCTCTTCTCTCCCTCTCTTCTCTCCCTCTCTTCTCTCCCTCTCTTTCTCTCCCTCTCTTTCTCTCCCCCTCTCTTCTCTCCCTCTCTTCTCTCCCTCTCTTCTCTCCCTCTCTTTCTCTCCCTCTCTTCTCTCCCCCTCTCTTCTCCCCCTCTCTTCTCTCACTCTCTTCTCCCCCTCTCTTCTCCCCCTCTCTTCTCTCCCTCTCTTTCTCTCCCTCTCTTCTCTCCCCCTCTCTTCTCTCACTCTCTTCTCTCACTCTCTTCTCTCCCTCTCTTCTCTCCCTCTCTTCTCTCCCTCTCTTTCTCTCCCTCTCTTTCTCTCCCTCTCTTCTCTCCCCCTCTCTTTCTCTCCCTCTCTTTCTCTCTCTGCTTCTGTCATTTCTCTCTCCCTTCCTCTCAGTGATACTTAGTCATTTACCCTTAAAGGATTTGAATTACGGAGATATGTGTGAGTGTGTGCGTGTTTCTGTGTGTGTGAGTGTGTGCGTGTTTCTGTGTGTGTGAGTGTGTGCGTGTTTCTGTGTGTGTGAGTGTGTGCCTGTTTCTGTGTGTGTGAGTGTGTGCGTGTTTCTGTGTGTGTGAGTGTGTGCGTGTTTCTGTGTGTGTGAGTGTGTGGGTGTTTATGTGTGTGTGAGTGTGTGCGTGTTTCTGTGTGTGTGAGTGTGTGCGTGTTTCTGTGTGTGTGAGTGTGTGGGTGTTTATGTGTGTGTGAGTGTGTGCGTGTTTATGTGTGTGGGAGGGTTGAGGGTTGCAGGTAGTACGTGCCTTAGATGATAACAGTAATTACTGGCTGGCTCTAGGGTCCCTCTGGGCACACACACACACACACCACACACACACACACACACAGAAAAGCACACAAACACTCACCCTTATGAAAAAAAACTATAGTGTAGCATTTATAGTTATCTTATAAGAATGTGTAGTATTTATACTGTAGTTAACTTATAAGAATATTTAGTATTTATATATTGATATTTATTTATATTAGGGCTGTCAATCGATTCAAATGTTTGATCTAATTAATTACATACTCTGTGATTAATTAATCTAAATTAATCTCATGCATCCATTTTTGCTATGAACATATCTATCACAAGTTTGGCAGATGAGTGAATCAATGAAGAGCCAAACCAACATAAACTGGGTGATAACACTTAGCCTGATGGTTTAAAGGAGACACTGTAGTTTATAAACTGGGTGATGGCACTTAACCTGATGGTTTAAAGGAGACACTGTAGTTTATAAACTGGTTGATGAGATTTACAGATGAGTGAATCAATGAAGAGCCAAACCAACATTATAGACTTTAGAGTTCAACGTGTCTCTCTCTTTTATTTTCATTTTCCCTTTGGCTCAGACATCAGCGTAGTGCCTGGTGTCAGATTTTTAGCATGATAAATGCAAATGACTGAAGTTACCACTCACTGGCAATGACATGTGCAGAGTAGGCTACCCTAACACCAAGGTAATGTGCAGAGTAGGCTACCCTAACACCTAGGTAATGTGCAGAGTAGGCTACCCTAACACCAAGGTAATGTGCAGAGTAGGCTACCCTAACACCTAGGTAATGTGCAGAGTAGGCTACCCTAACACCAAGCTAATGTGCAGAGTAGGCTACCCTAACACCTAGGTAATGTGCAGAGTAGGCTACCCTAACACCTAGGTAATGTGCAGAGTAGGCTACCCTAACACCAAGGTAATGCGTGGAATACCACTTATGATTTATCCTTTTTTTGGCCATTCAAACATGAAGGTTTTTTTATTCACATAATTACTAGGTTGTTGCCTTTTCTATCCAGTAGGTGGCAGTCCAGGATAAGAAATAGCAGTTCTGCTATCAGAAAATAAACTAAATAGTAGGAACAAAGAAATTAAAGCAGCATAGCGTACAAGTGCAAACGGAAATGTAATGTGTGAAGTTATTGGAATGGGAATAAATGTAACCACCTTCTACATACTTTTGAAGACATTTTGTTTCAAGTGTCCAACTAATGTAGTCAATTTACGGTATTAAGGGAGTTTGTCGGTTAGTTAGTTCGGTCATAGGGTAGGCTCAGCAAAATGTTAGCAAAGTTAACTTTGACTAGGCTGGCGGCTAGCATTATTATCCTCAAGAGGTGTGCTAACTCAGCTAGCATTATTATCATCAAGAGGTGTGCTAACTCAGCTAGCATTATTATCATCGAGGTGTGCTAACTCAGCTAGCATTATTATCATCAAGAGGTGTGCTAACTCAGCTAGCATTATTATCATCAAGAGGTGTGCTAACTCGTAGGGCAGGGCTGGGCCTCTCATGTCTCTTGGGTGCCATGCTCTGTGGTCACTAGTCACACAATGTGCAATGTGTAATGGGCTGGGGGTATTCCGCACCACTGACATCTGTGTGTAGAGGTGTGTGTGTGTGTGTGTGTGTGTATGTGTATGTGTGTCCAGATTGTTTTGCATTGAGGTGCTACTTCAGACGTGAGAACTGCTATGGTAGGCAACGGAAATTCCTTACTGCAGAAATAGTAGATTGATGCTCCTGTCAACAGTATTGGTCTGGCCGTTCTTTTTAGAACGTAGGCTAAATGTTACATTCAAAGCAGTGCTTTCTCGTCTGCCTCCTTCAGTCACGATAGCCAGACTGCACTGGGTCAAATGTCACTATATGAAATGTGATTAATCAGCGTTACATTTTTTTAACACATTATTATTTCTGTAATTAATTAATCAAAATCGAAACACATTATTTTGACAGCCCTAATATATATATACGCACACACACATATACACACATATACACACACACATATATATTGTACACATACATACACACACACATATATATTATACACACACACACACACACACATATATACAGTGGCAAAGTTGAAAGAGGAATGAAAAATCCTCTGTTGGAAATTGATCTTAATGCCTAAAAATGAGGAAGAATCCAACCTTTTAGGACACCAATTTTCTTTGTGAATGAATAATGTGTTAATAAAAAATGGTGTGTGTGTGCGTGTGTGTGTGTGTGTGTGTGTGTGTGCGTGCGTGCGTGCGTGCGTGCGTGCGTGCGTGTGTGTGTGTGTAAATTCTGTGTCTGTATGTTGTATTTTCCCCAATTACTCGAAACAGACTAGCTACGGTTTAAGTTTGAGTGGTCTGTTTCAAGTAATTGGGGGGAAATGAGTGTAACACACACTCTTACACACATAACACACATTCTTACACACATAACACACACACTCTTACACACATACTTTAACACACACACTCTTACACACATAACACAAACACTTGTACATCCTCCTGTTATAAGAGGCAATCCAAAGTATCCCACTTTGATTCATTCATTCAGACATTACTTAAATGTTTTTTGAAACACTGCTGCATATATGTCATATAATAATTGTATTTTACACACACACACACACGCACGCACGCACACACACACACGCACACACACACACACACACACACGCAGCATATACAGCACACACACACACACACACACACACACACACACACAAACATACACACCACACCACACACACCACACACAGCAGCATTTTTGGTGGGTGCT
>NC_055971.1:35097562-35102562 GCF_018492685.1 Alosa sapidissima | reverse complement strand
AAGCAGCACAACTTCAAACAGCGCATCGCTATTTTGATAGTCAGCAGCACAACTTCAAACAGCGCATCGCTATTTTGATAGTCAGCAGCACAACTTCAAACAGCGCATCGGTATTTTGATAGTCAGCAGCACAACTTCAAACAGCGCATCGGTATTTTGATAGTCAGCAGCACAACTTCAAACAGCGCATCGGTATTTTGATAGTCAGCAGCACAACTTCAAACAGCGCATCGGTATTTTGATAGTCAGCAGCACAACTTCAAACAGCGCATCGGTATTTTGATAGTCAGCAGCACAACTTCAAACAGCGCATCGCTATTTTGATAGTCAGCAGCACAAGCACAACTTCAAACAGCGCATCGGTATTTTGATAGTCAGCAGCACAACTTCAAACAGCGCATCGGTATTTTGATAGTCAGCAGCACAACTTCAAACAGCGCATCGGTATTTTGATAGTCAGCAGCACAACTTCAAACAGCGCATCGGTATTTTGATAGTCAGCAGCACAACTTCAAACAGCGCATCGGTATTTTGATAGTCAGCGGCACATTTGAAGGAGACCGTATGGAACAGTTATTCCACTAAACCTTTAAGCTTTACTAAAACCTACACGCATCTGCACTCCACTAAACCGCTTTACTAAAACCTACACGCATCTGCACTCCACTAAACCTTTAAGCTAAAACCTACACGCATCTGCACTCTACTAAACCGCTTTACTAAAACCTACACGCATCTGCACTCGTCTATCATTTGAACTCATTGGCAAAGTGAAACTAACTTCACCGTGGTGTCAGTCAACGACAAAACAGTTCTACACAGTTAATTACTTTCACTATTGACTGACAATGTGTTAGCTTTGAAAACAGGCTGGAAAAAAACACTTACTCCTATAATGCTCGAATGACTGAATAAAAAAGGTTTATTCTGCAGAGGAGTTGCTTACACCTCGTTTATCCTGCAGAGGAGTTGCTTACATCTCGTTTGAGTGCGTCTTCAGCTCAATGTGTCTCGCCCCTAATCGAGATCGTGACACATTGCCTCGCCCCTAATCACTTTTAACCGTCATCATTACCCATTTGCAAATGATGGTGAATAACTACTCGTTGTTATCTTTATCTTTAATATCTTTATTCTAATTATGTTTCCCATGTTGTGTGTGTGTATGTGTGTGTTTGTGTGTGCGTGTGTGTGTGTGTTTCCACAGGATGGGGGACAGATCCATATGAGTTTGGGTATGTGGGAGTTTGGCCCCTCCTCTCTGCTCCCATTGGTGGTGGTGTTGCTGTTGGCCCCGCCCCCGCTGCGTTGCCAGGATGCGGGCGAAGAGGGCGGTCCCCAGCTACGCTTCACGGCGGAACACTACGAGGCCAGCGTGTTCGAGAACTCACCTGCGCGCACCTACCTGGCGAGCGTCACGCGCATGGGGGTGCAACTGCTGCGGCGCTCATGGGAGCCTCGCTTTCGTGTTGCCGGGGGCGACGGCGAAGGCCTGTTCCGCGCGGAAGAGCGTTGCCTCGGCGACTTCTGCTTCCTGCGCCTGCGTCTGCGTGGTGGGGGGGCGGCCGTGCTGAACCGGGAGGTTGCCGCGGGTTACGAACTGCGCGTGCGCGCCAGCCTGCGTGGGCAGGACGGTCAGGAGGCCTGGACGCGCATCACTGTGCACGTGCTCGACCGCAACGACCTCCGACCTCTCTTCTCCCCCACCACCTACTCCGCACGCATCAGCGAGGACACGCCCCCCCGGGCCAGCGTCGCCCAGGTAACACTGACCCCCCTCATACCCCCCCTCCTCCATCTACCTCTCTCTCTCTCTCTCTCTATCTGACTTTCTCTCTATCTGTCTCTCTCTCCCTCTACCTCCCTCTCTCTCTCTCTACTGTATCTGTCTGTCTCTCTCTCCCTCCTCCTCTCTCTCTCCCTCCCTCTCTCTCTCTCTCTCTCTCATGTACAGTTGTTCCCAGAATTATTTGCACCTCTGCTAAAGTTGACTAAAAAGAGGAATATAAAATCATCTTTTGGAAATTGATCTACAAATATCCATCTTAAGTAAGAAATATCCAACCTTTAAGGACACCAATTTTCTTTGTGAATGAATAATGTATCATAAGTAAATAAATGTTCTTCCCTTCCTTAAAATACAGGGTCATAAGTATTGGCACCCCTATGTTAAATTCCCATAGAAGCAGGCAGATTTTGATTTTTAAAGGCCACTTATTTCATGGATCCAGGATACTATGCATCCTGATAAAGTTCCCTTGGCCTTTGGAATTAAAATAGCCCCACATCATCACATACCCTTCACCATACCTAGAGATTTGATTTGCATTGAGCTCAATGAGCATCAAACCAGCTAATAGGCTAACTGATAACACCATGATGTGTGTGTGTGTGTGTGTGTGTCTGTGTGTGTGCCTCTTGGGTCATGCTTTAACTTGATGTGTTTGTGTTGGTCAGGTCACAGCCACGGATGCGGACTCTGGTTCTAATGGTGAGTTCTACTACTTCCTGCGGTTCCGTTCGGACCTGTTCGCGGTCCACCCCAGCAGTGGCGTGCTGCTGCTGACCGCGCCACTGCCGGCGTCGCCACGGGAACACCAGCTGGAGGTGGGGGCGGTGGACCGCGGCATGAAGCTCTACGGCAACAATGGGGTGAGCAGCACAGCACGCGTCATGCTGCACCTCGAGACGCGCAACCAGCACAGCCCCCTCATCACCACGGCAACGCTGCAGCCGCCACGCGCCGGCCCTGACCAGCTGGTCGCCGTGGTGACCGTGACGGACGAGGATCGGGGCGTAAACGGACAGATCGCAGACGTGACGCTGGTGGGCGGAGTCTCGGGCCCTCAGCTTCGTCTGGAGCGGCGGGGGGAGGGGCCTGCGGGAGGGGCGGAGTTTGTGCTGCTGACGGGGGAGGGCATGGATTGGGCGTCGCCAGGGGGCGTGTCTGTGATGCTGCAGGCTCGTGACCGTGGCGACCCACCCCGCTACTCTGCTCCACACACACTGAGGCTCCTCCCACCTCCCCCTGACCCTACGCCACCCCGTTTCCCTGGCGACGGTTACCATGTGCGCGTGAGCGAGCTGGCCCCGCCCGGGACGCTCCTGGTGGCAGTGGCTCTGACCCCTCCCCCGGCCGACGCCCGCTACACGCTGTCGGACACACACACTCACACGCACGCGCTCAGCGGCTTCTTCACCGTCGGGTCACACTCGGGGGTCGTCTCCACGGTTACCTGGCTCACCGCTCTCGGCCAGGCGACGCTCACGCTGGAGGTCGCCGAGGAGACAAGCGGCCTGAAGGTCAAAGTTCACCTGACGCTGCTGGATGAGAATGACCACGCGCCCGTGTTTAGCCGGCAGGCGTATCACGCCGTGGTCAACGAGAGCGTTCCCGTGGGAACCACGGTGCTGTTGCTCACGGCGACGGATGCCGACCGCGGGGAGAACGGCTACATCACCTACAGTCTGGAGGCGGAGCCCGCCGCGGAGCCCCATTGGCCGCCCTTCTCTGTCAATCAGTTCTCGGGGGCGGTGCTGACCAGCGCCCGGCTGGACTTCGAGCGGCAGGCGGAGTTCTGGCTGACCGTGCGCGCGTCGGACTGGGGCTGGCCGGAGCGGCGGGAGAGCCGCGCGAGCGTGCACGTGAGCGTGCACAACCAGAACGACGAGCGTCCACTGTGGGGGGGGCGGGGTTGCCAGCTGCTGGTCCCGCCCCTCTGGCCCCAAGACACGCCCCTCTTCACTCTGGCAGCTCTCGACCCAGACCGCCTCACGCCACTCAAGTACAGCATCCAATCAGGAAACTCCGCCCGCCTCTTCAGCCTGCAACCCGACACCGGGCACCTCCTGCTGACCCGCCCCCTGCCAGCTGGCCACGCCTACAGCCTGCGCATCACCGCTACCGACGGCGACCACGCTTCCGACCCCATGAGTCTCAATGTCACCACGGCAACCAGCGTCTCTGCCCCCAGCCTCAGCTGCCAGGACATGCAGGTTGCCGAGCAACTGGCAGAGAAGCTGTCTCGCCCACGGGCAGGTGGGCGGGACTACCCACAGGGGGAGGGGCTCATGGACCTGTTCTCAGCCAATCGGCATGCGCCACGCTTCTCGGAGGATGTACCTGAGAAGGTGTGGGTTCCAGAGGACACGCCCACAGGAGCCAGCCTGCTGCAGCTACAGGTGTGTGTGTGTGTGTGTGTGTGTGTGTGTGTGTGTGTGTGTGTGAGAGTGTGTGTGTGTGTGTGTGTGTGTGTGTGTGTGAGAGTGTGTGTGTGAGTGTGTGTGTGAAAGAACTGCCTGTAATGTTGAAGAATGCAATACTTCTCAGACATCCCGAGTCTCCCGCATATTGATAGCGGCTGCCTTACGCCCGCAAATTAGATCAAATCTCTCGGAATCTAGAGTAAGCGATCAAGAGCGTGCATGCGAGAGCGCGTGTGCATCTGAGTGTAGCGTACACACGACAGGAGAGAGAGAGGGGTGGTGCGTGTGTGTCTGAGCGCATCCAAGACAGAGAGCATCCTGATTGGCCTGTTTCGCTAAATCAACCAATCAGTTTTCAGTGTAGGCGGGCTTTGTTCAGTGTATATTATAGTAGTATAGTATAGTATATATACTTTTTTGATCCCGTGAGGGAAATTTGGTCTCTGCATTTAACCCAATCGGTGAATTAGTGAAACACAAACAGCACACAGTGAACACACAGTGAGGTGAAGCACACACTAATCCCGGCGCAGTGAGCTGCCTGCTTCAACGGCGGCGCTCGGGGAGCAGTGAGGGGTTAGAAACAGCATGTATAGGAACAGGAGCGTCATGGCAGAGTCAGTGCCTCAAAAAAAGGAAAATGTAAGACCCATTTCAAAGTGTAGGCTACCCTTGTCTCATAAGACTAAAAAATAATGATAGGCCTAGTCTTGCATGCTGCACTGTTTGTAACAGTGACTTTAGCATTGCCCATGGCGGGTTAAATGATTGCAAAAGACATGTTGAGTTTAACA
>NC_055971.1:35077562-35087562 GCF_018492685.1 Alosa sapidissima | reverse complement strand
AAAAAAAGTAATAAAAGACAAGGTAGAATAATTATCAAGGCAGATTCAGAATTTGTAACTCGGCACAGTTAGCAGAAAGCATCTGAGAACAGTTTGGTCTTAAGTCTAGATTTAAAACTGGCTACAGTTGGGGCCTTTTTGATGTCATCCGAAAGTTGGTTCCACAGCTGAGCCGCATAGCAGCTAAAAGCTGCTTCACCATCTAACTGTAGGTTTTACTAGCAGGTTTTTCACCTGGGACCTGAGAGGACGAGAAGGTGTGTACTGCTGAAGCATGTCTGACAAGTATTTAGGTCCTGCTCCATTTACTGATTTATAAACAAGCAATAGTGCTTTAAAGTCAATTCTGTGACTTACTGGAAGCCAGTGCAAGGACTTAAGAATTGGAGTAATGTGGTCAGTTATTTTAGTTTTTGTTAGAATCCTAGCTGCTGCATTTTGTATCACCTGAAGCTGTTTAATAGTCTTTTTAGGAATGCCTGTGAACAGTCCATTGCAGTAATCAACCCTGCTGGAGATAAATGCATGAATGAGTTTTTCTAAGTCATGTTTTGACATCAGCCCTCTGAGTTTGGCAATATTTTTGAGATGATAAAAAGCTGATTTAGTTATCGCTTTCATGTGGCTGTTGAAATTTAGATCACTGTCAATTAATACACCAAGATTTTTAACAGTATCCTTTGCCTTCAACCTTTTTGTGTCAAGGAGAGTGGCAACCCTAAGTCTTTCCTCCTTTTTACCAAATATAATTACTTCAGTTTTTTCTTTGTTCAGCTGAAGAAAATTTTGAGACATCCAGGTGTTGATTTGTTCTATACACTGACACATAGATTCAAGAGGACCATAGTCGTTTGGTGATAGAGCTAAGTAAATTTGTGTGTCATCTGCATAGCTATGATATGAAATCAAATTATTTTGAATGATTTGTCCAAGTGGGAGCAAATAGAGGTTGAATAACAGTGGCCCCAAGATCGACCCCTGGGGAACACCACAGGTCAAGGACGTTGGTGTTGAGGTACAGTTTCCGAAGGCAACAAAGAAGCTCCTTTCTTGTAGATATGATTTTAGCCAGCTGATAACTATGCCTGTAAATCCAACCCAGTGTTCTAGTCTGTGTAGTAAAATATTGTGATCAACAGTGTCAAATGCTGCACTAAGGTCCAGTAGCACTAGGACTGATGTTGTACCTGAATCTGTGTTGAGGCGTATGTCATTGGAAACTTTAATGAGAGCTGTTTCAGTGCTGTGATTTGCCCGAAAACCAGACTGAAAGTAATCAAAATACCCATTTGATGTTAGGAAGGTGGTTAATTGATTAAAGACTACTTTTTCAATAATTTTGCCAATAAAAGGTAGATTGGATATGGGCCTGTAATTGTTTAGCATGGAGGCATCCAGGTTATTCTTCTTGAGAAGTGGCTTTACAACAGCTGTTTTCAGTGACTTAGGAAAAGTGCCAGACAGCAGTGATACATTTACAATTTGAAGGACATCTGCCGCTATGAGGTGAAAAACAGTTTTGAAGAAATTGGTAGGTAGAGTGTCTAAGACACATGTGGAAGAGCTGAGATTATGTACCGTTTTTTCAAGTGTTTCGTAGTCTATCAAGCTGAACTCTGACATCAAGTTTAGTTTCCCTCTGTTTGTTGTGTGTGTGTGTGTGCCTGTGCGCGCGCGCGTGTGTGTGTGTGTGTGTGTCTTTGTGCGTGTGCCTGTGTGTGTGTGCGCGTGTGTGTGTGTGTGTGCCTGTGCGTGTGTCTGTGTGTGTGCATGTGCGCAGGACACACACACACACACACACCTGAGCAGGACATGACATTTTTTTAGTCTCTGTGCTCTCCTGCTCCCCCCTATGGCCTTTGGTGGAGGTGCACACAGACTAGGCCCTTACAGATGAGTGTGTGTGTGTGTGTGTGTGAGAGAGAGAGAGATATGTGTGTTTCTCTTTCTGTGTGTGCACACAGAGTAGGTCCTTACAGATGAGTGTGAGTGTGTGTGTGTGTGTGTGTGTGTGTGTGTGTGTGAGAGAAAAAGAGTTTTTGTGTGTTTCTCTGTGTGTGTATCAGTATGTGGAGAAGGCAAGAAAATACTCCAAGTCTAAATGGTGTGTGTGTGTGTGTGTGTGTGTGTGTGTGTGTCCTAGGTCGAGGATGTGAATGATAACGCTCCACTGACATCAGACCCCATGTATCACGCGTCGGTGCTGGAGAATTCGCCCAAAGACCTGTCAATCATCCAGATCTACGCCCAAGACCCAGATGCCACGCCCACTGCAGCGCAGCTCTCATTCCGCATCACCAGCGGCAACGCCAGGAACCTGTTCAGCATCGACTCACACACAGGTGTGTGTGTGTGTGTGTGTGTGTGTGAGAGTGTGTGTGTGTGAGTGTGAGTGTGTGAGTGTGCGTGCGTGTGTGAGTGTGAGTGTAGCATAGAGAGCAGCTATTTTTAAGAGGCGCTGTCTCTAGATGTAGCATAGAGAGCAGCTATTTTAAAGAGGCGCTGTCTCTAGATGTAGCAAATAGAGCAGCTATTTTTAAGAGGCGCTGTCTCTAGATGTAGCATAGAGAGCAGCTATTTTAAAGAGGCGCTGTCTCTAGATGTAGCAAATAGAGCAGCTATTTTAAAGAGACGCTGTCTCTAGATGTAGCATATGTAGCATATAGAGCAGCTATTTTTAAGAGGCGCTGTCTCTAGATGTAGCATAGAGAGCAGCTATTTTAAAGAGGCGCTGTCTCTAGATGTAGCACAGAGAGCAGCTATTTTAAAGAGGCGCTGTCTCTAGATGTAGCATATAGAGCAGCTATTTTAAAGAGGTGCTGTCTCTAGATGTAGCATATGTAGCATATAGAGCAGCTATTTTAAAGAGGCGCTGTCTCTAGATGTAGCATAGAGCAGGGCTTAAAATTCATTTTTCAAAATGGGGGGGAATTCCCCCCTTAGGTTATTTATGTAGGGGGGATTTACACAATTTGGGGGGGAGGGGGGGTCGATTCTGATACCAAGTCAAGAATTGCGATTTCAATACTTCGATACTTTTTTTAAAAAAGTGTTTGATTTTGGGGCCCCCACCACCCTGACGTCATCAGTAATATATACTGTAGTGGGATCATTCACAACAGTGGACATCCTAGATTCTGCTTGACTCTCTCCACACACACAAACACACACTGAAAATGATAGCTTATGTGATATGTTTCTATCATATATTTTTGAATTCATATAGAGTGTATTTATTTAATAATGCATTTTTTTAAAGTATAGCATTTTACTAGTAATTACTAGTAACTAAACATATTTAGTAATTTGAATGCCTCATATTGACGTTTAACCTATAACACTTAGGCATATCTTTAATGTGGTGTGTAGGTCCAATTGAGTGCACATTGCTGATGAGTAGGTGTAATTGAGTGCCTGTCACTTTAAGAAAATACGTGAGATTAATTCTATGGAGTAATTAGCCCCCCTTCAACCTGACGGTTTTAGGCTATAGTCGCTAGTGAATAAAAGTTGTGCACGGTGCGGTATGTGTATGCAAATCATTATGTTTTCTATGTCATTAGATACAATAAATGTTGAAAAAACTAACATGTCGAAGACAATCTTTCTGGGATCAAGTGTTGACGTGACCTGACTGAGCTAGCAGGATAGTTACCAAGGAGCTCTTTCCAGATGTAAAAGTTTGCCATGGTAGCGTAGCCTATTTGCGTAAGCGCAAAGTGGTTCTCTCTCTCTCTCTCTCTCCGTGTGTGTGTGCGTCTGCATGAGGCTATGTTCAATTCAACTCGGTAGTTGATCAGTCCGGTCAATAGCACCGCATTCACGCCACTTAATGATTAGGCTATATTAACGTCATCAGACAGGCTGTAAAAGTGTATGCGGGAATTTCTCGCATTATGATGGCTAGAGTTGCGGGACTTGAACAAATTATGCGCAATACCCGCAATCCCGCAGTGAAATTTAAGCTCTGATAGAGAGCAGCTATTTTAAAGAGACGCTGTCTCTAGATGTAGCATATGTAGCATATAGAGCAGCTATTTTAAAGAGGCGCTGTCTCTAGATGTAGCATATAGAGCAGCTATTTTAAAGAGGCGCTGTCTCTAGATGTAGCATATAGAGCAGCTATTTTAAAGAGGCGCTGTCTCTAGATGTAGCATATGTAGCATATAGAGCAGCTATTTTAAAGAGGCGCTGTCTCTAGATGTCGCATATAGAGCAGCTATTTTAAAGAGGCGCTGTCTCTAGATGTAGCATATAGAGCAGCTATTTTAAAGAGGCGCTGTCTCTAGATGTACACAGCCCTTACAAGGAGTCCCAGGTAAGACTCCGCTGCAGAATCTCTAGGAGTTTTATTCAATCATTTGAATGTAAAGTGTTGGGGTAAGCGTTGCTGTTTTGGATTGTAACTGTGTCAGTCAGTAGTGTATGAGACCACGGAGACGCTAGTTTCAGTTTGGATGAGTTCAAATAAGAGGTGAGCGCAGATGCCTGGCTATACGGTTCCAAGGGTCAGGGTCGCACGGGTCAGGGAATGTCTGGAATATCATGGAAAAAGTATTCCAGACATCTTTTTCAGGAGAAAGTCATGGAATATCAGGGAATTTTGTTGTAGCAGTTTGAAATTTACTTTCCAAAATACATTAGCAAATATGTCCCGCTCTAAAAAAGTAAAAGATTCTTGAATGCTACATGACTCTTCTGAAAGTTTTTGGTGTGTGTGTGTGTGTGTGTGACCATTACAAGATACCTTGTTGGGAAGAGTGTTCAATTACACCCCAAATATAGGGTACATTTTCAGTGTGTGTGTGTGTGTGTGTATGCGTGTGTGCGTGACCATTACAAGATACCTTGTTGGGAAGAGTGTTCAATTACACCCCAAATATAGGGTACATTTTCAGTGTGTGTGTGTGTGTGTGTATGCGTGTGTGCGTGTGTGCATGTGCATGTGTGTGTGTGTGTGTTTGTGTTTTCATGCGTGTGCGTGTGTGTGTGTTTGTGTATTTGTGTGTGTGTGTGTGTGTGTGTGTGTGTGTGTTTGTGTATTTCAGGTCTTATCACAACAACCTCAAAGAAGCTAGATAGAGAACAACAAGATGAACACGTGCTAGAGGTGAGAGTCCTTATTCACACACACACACACACACAGAGCATGCACCCACACACACACACACAGAGCATGCACACACACACACACACACACACACACACACACACACACACACACACACACAGAGCATGCACACACACTAGGGGGCCTATCATGACATTCTAAAGTGCATCGTCACTCGTCAAAAGTCTATTCAAATTTAGTAGGATGTCCAGTTCACATTGGGAGGGGTTTCGTTATCAAAAGTGGAGCGCATGGCGCAACAAGGTGTTCCTAGGTTTTTTAATCAGTCATATGGGTGTGTTTGGGGCGTAACATCATTTTAAACCAATGACATCTGTCATTCCCTTTAACGGCGCAAAGCACGATATGTCAAATAAATGCATCGGTATTTTGGCATTCAACAGCGCATTTGAAGGAGG
Organism: Alosa sapidissima; assembly: GCF_018492685.1. Taxonomy (NCBI): domain Eukaryota; kingdom Metazoa; phylum Chordata; class Actinopteri; order Clupeiformes; family Clupeidae; genus Alosa; species Alosa sapidissima. The sequence continues at coordinate 35,082,033 of NC_055971.1, read as the reverse complement.
CTGTTTGCGAGACCGTATGGAATAGTCATTCTTAAACCATGCTTTACTAAAACCTAGCATAGCCTTCACGCATTTGCAACCGTCTATTATTTGAACTCATTGGCAAAGTGAAACTAACTTCACCAAGGAGTCAGTCAACGACAAGACAGTTATATGCAGTTACTTTCACTATTGACTGACAATGGGTTACTATCGAAAACATAGGCTGGAAAAAGCAACACTTACCCTAATATTGCTCAAATGACTGAATAAAACCATTTGCAGAGGAGTTGCTTATATCTCGTGACAGTGCGTCTTCAGCTGTGCTCCATACGTGTCTCTCGCCTCTCCCCTAATCACTTTTAACCGTCATTACCAATTTTCAAATGATGGTGAATAACTACTCATCATGAGATGTACAGTATTTCGTAATGTCTTTATTCTAATTATGTTTCCCATTGTAATCGTGCAATTTGTAATGCTTTGAATGGACATGCGCTGGTGTGCGTTCATGAATGATAGAAGGATGGTGCGTGCACCTGCCATTATGACTGTTGACATGCGCTCTTAAAATAGCATATGAACAACTTGCCATTGACTTCTGACCAGGTTTAGGTGGTGTACGATAGCGATTTTTAGACAACGCGCCAGGCCCCTCCCTAGGTTGTTAATTGCCACACCCCTGGGCGCAAAGTTTAAAAAATAAACGTGCAAAATACCAAATTAAACTTTGCGCGGTTAGAAAACGAACTTTACGCCAATGCGCTGGTGCCCAAAATACAGCCCTAGGACTGTAACGATATACGATTCAAAACCGAAATCGCGACATTCATATCAACGATACTGTGTCGCGGTGTGAAAATGCAGAATCGCGACACACCTTCCAGTGTTTCACGCAGTGCTTTGCATCTTACGCGGCCGGAAAAGCAACCCACATCTCCCGCTTTACTTATCGGTAGCCTACGTTGTCCAAAAACAAACAAATAAATAAATCATAATTTCATACCTCTCCTTGCTTTCATTGTAGACTATGTGTGCAACTTTACCAAACAGTATAGAAGTAAACCCCCTCTCCTTGCCCCGCTCTCTCTCGCGCTCCCTCCCTCTCCCTCCTGCTCAATGAACACGCACGACTTAAATAAAACATTCACAATCGTGAAAGCAAGGACGCATAGAAGACGACTAGCTAAATTACTATTAAATCCGCTTAGCATCATTAGCATGCTGCACATATTTGTTTAAAACTCTTGCATTGAAGTTGACTGATCATCTCAATACCAACGTTTCCCAAAAGGGCCTCTCCCAAGGAGAACAAGTATTACCTTGAAACTTAAACACACATGGGAAACCTGAACAGTCAACCAATCAGTAGACTATGATAGGCTAAGCTAGCCAACTATGCTACTTTGTTTACAATATTTCCATGCTTCAACCAGACAGCTGAATTAAAGAGGTAGAGTTGTAATAAAAAATAGCAGGCCTAGGCTATAGGCTAATCTGTATAAAGTGTGCTGTCATAAATATCAGTCATTCAGAAAAAAAAAGATATAGATATGTAATCCTCTGGTGTTCTAAGGGAGGCTATTAAAATGTTATTTAATAAAATGTCTAGCCCCCCCCCCCCAAAAAAAAAAGAAAAATCGAGATTCGTATCGAACCGTGGGTCAAAAATCGTGATACAAACCGAATCGTGAGGTTGGTGTATCGTTACAGCCATAACACACACACACACTCACACACACACACACACACACACACACACAGAGCATGCACACACACACACACACACACATACACAGAGCATGCACACACACACAAAACATTTGGCATCTGTGGCCTGATGAGCCCTAACAGTGTGTGTGTGGGTGTGTGTATGGGTGTGTATTTGTGTGTGAATATGTATGTGTGTGTGTGTGTGTGTGTGTGTGTATGGGTATGTTTGTGCCTGCATATGTGTGTGTGTGTGTGTGTGTGTGTGTGTGTGTGTGTGTGTGTGTGTGTGTTTGTGTGTGTGTGTGCGTGTGTGTTTGTGCCTGCATATATGTTTGTGTGTGTGTCTGCATGTGTGCGTGTGTGTGTGTGTGTGTGTGTATTTGCAGGTGACGGTGTCCGATGGAGCACCCTCTCCCCAGCAGGCGGTGGTGTGTGTGTGTGTGTCGGTGTTGGATGTGAACGATAACGCTCCGGTGTTTCTGGAGAAGGTGTATCACGTGCGTGTTCCCGAGCGCCGCCGTCGCCAGGCAACCATCTACCGTGTCTTCGCTCATGACCGTGACCACGGCAACAATGCTGAACTCACCTACAGCATCACCGATGGCAACGGAGACGGGAAGTTCACCATCGATCCCAAAACTGGCGTGGTGTCGTCACGGAAACATTTCTCAGCGGGCAATTACGACATCTTAACTGTACGTGTGTTTTAAGAATCTGCGTCTGTGTGTATAGTCTGTGTGTGTGTGTGCTTATGATACAACCACGGGTTGAGTGAGTCACAAGTCACATCATGAGTAAGTAAGTCACATTATGAGGCTGCTTTCAGCAAGAGCAACCAGCAGCCAGTAGTAGCCTAGCAACCATGTAGTAGCCTAGTAACCACAGCAGCCACTAGTAGCCTAGCAACCGTGTAGTAGCCTAGTAACCACAGCAGCCACTAGTAGCCTAGCAACCGTGTAGTAGCCTAGTAACCACAGCAGCCACTAGTAGCTTAGCAACCATGTAGTAGCCTAGTAACCACAGTAGCCAGTAGTAGCCTAGCAACCGTGTAGTAGTCTAGTAACCACAGCAGCCAGTAGTAGCCTAGCAACCGTGTAGTAGCCTAGTAATCACAGCAGCAACCGCGTGCAGAGGACAACCAGCCTCAGAGTACTCTAATGGGCCAATCCCCTCAGAGCTACTCTACTAAATGGGCCAATCCCCTCAGAGCTACTCTACTAAATGGGCCAATCAGCTCAGAGCTACTCTACTAAATGGGCCAATCAGCTCAGAGCTAGTGTACTCTAATGGGCCAATCAGCTCAGAGCTACTCTACTAAATGGGCCAATCAGCTCAGAGCTACTCTACTAAATGGGCCAATCAGCTGCACAAAGCTGAAGGAGTGGAGCATGGAGACAGCAGCACAATCAACAGGACAAACAGAAACAAATGAATCAGGCTCAGTGTAGTGTGGGCTCAGTGTAGTGTGGGCTCAGTGGTGTAGTGTAGTGTGGGCTCAGTGGTGTAGTGTAGTGTGGGCTCAGTGGCGTAGTGTAGTGTGGGCTCAGTGTAGTGTGGGCTCAGTGGCGTAGTGTAGTGTGGGCTCAGTGGCGTAGTGTAGTGTGGGCTCAGTGTAGTGTGGGCTCAGTGGCGTAGTGTAGTGTGGGCTCAGTGTAGTGCGGGCACAGTGGCGTAGTGTAGTGTGGGCTCAGTGTAGTGTGGGCTCAGTGGCGTAGTGTAGTGTGGGCTCAGTGGCGTAGTGTAGTGTGGGCTCAGTGGCTCAGTGGGCCGACGGCGCTGGCTCTGGTCTCATGGGGACATGGTGTGACACTGTGTGTGTGTGTGTGTGTGTGTGTGTGTGTGTGTGTAGATCAAAGCCGTGGATGGAGGCCGCCCTCAGAGGTGGGCGTCGGCTCGTTTGCACATTGAGTGGGTGGGGCGTCCAGCGGCTGACTCTGCCCCCCCCGTGTTTGACGAGCGGCTGTATAACTTCAGCGTCACGGAAACCGACCGAGTGGGAGAGATAGTGGGTGTGGTCTCAGTCAAACACAGCTCCTCCCCTCTCTGGTTTGAAATCATTGGTGAGTCCACTGACACACACACACACACACACACTCACTACAAACACATACACTCACCTACATACATACACACACACGTTCACACATGTTTACGGATATACACACACACACACACACACACACACACACAATACACACGCACACTACACACGCATTGACACACACATCACACACGCATTAACACACACACACACACACACACACTCATACACTCACACACACATCACACACGCGTTGACACACACACATCACACACGCATTGACACACACACACACACACACACACACACATCACACACGCGTTGACACACACACACACACACACACACACACACATACACACACACACACACACACATCACACACGTGTTGACACACACACACACACACACATCACACACACATTTACACACACACGCACACACACACACACACACACACACACACAATACACACGCACACTACACACGCATTGACACACACATCACACACGCATTAACACACACACACACACACACACACACTCATACACTCACACACACATCACACACGCGTTGACACACACACATCACACACGCATTGACACACACACACACACACACATCACACACGCGTTGACACACACACACACACACACACACACATACACACACACACACACACACACACACATCACACACGTGTTGACACACACACACACACACACATCACACACACAT
>NC_055971.1:35065062-35072562 GCF_018492685.1 Alosa sapidissima | reverse complement strand
GCCCGCACAGAAGTTTCTATGGGCTATATTTTACAAACGTGTCACACAATGTTGCTGTCTGTGCGCTCATTCAGTTCAGAGAGCTGCTGTTCAGTTACTAACCTATCGGCCAATCAGAAAATAGGATTTCTCAACCAATCAGGAAATAGTTTTGTTTTGATGTGGGTCCGCAACGTGGAGACTGCTGGTCCGCGGAGTCGTGGAGTGAAATTAGGCCCGGTGCTTCGTCTGATAATTTGCTGCGCAGTTGATCAAGGGGACCGACAAAAAAAGAAAACAAATGTTTCTGCTATCGATGTCATTAAACATGGAGCCATACAATAAAGTGGTGGTAGGCTATGAGCATTCATTCAATGCAGGCGTCTATTTAATTGTTTTACGACACTTAATAGAACAACGTTGATTTTTGGAACTTCCATAGAAACAGAGCAGAGACTGTATAATACACTGTATAGCACTGAGTATTGTATAGTCAAATTTGAATATAACGTGGCCTTTCTATCTGGTAAAGATCAACAGATCAGTGATTTACGCCTATCTGCTCGCCAAAAAAGCTGGTATTGTGTTTTCTGAATCCGTACATTCAGGCATTCAAATTAAACTTCATTAAAAAACATGTTTTTTTTTCTCCATTTCCTACCAATGTATGAGGGAAACATCCCAAAACAATAGCACCCATATAATTCTTGCTGTTTTGAGAAGTATTTCTTTTCTGCATCATGCAACCATGCAAAAGCAATGAAACTAATTATATCTTACATTACTAAAGCAGTCCTCTGATGTGCATCACAAAACATTTAAGTGAAAGTGCATGTATAACAATATAGGCATAATAATGATTGTGATAATGATAATGACAATTTGATTTGGAGGGAGTGGGGTTGGGTACGTGTAGATGACCCTTATGGCCCCAAAGTCTGCCATGACTGGGCCTCAGGTCAAAGAAGTTTGAGAAAGGCTGGTCTACATAACCTGCATCAGATTGAGGTTTGCAGTGGTGCGCCTGAAGGCACGGGTTGAGTCAGTTACGTCACAATATGCACATTTGTTTAAATTCATACCTATGTAATCACCATGACCAAAATTGTACTTTTTTTTTACTTTGAATCTTGAAAAAAAAATATTGACCTACCTACCGAACCATTTCTTTTTTTTTTTGGCTGTTACTGCAAACAAGAATATTTTTAAGGATGGCCTCATGACTGTGAAAATGACTGACATTGAACCACAGTGCTTTAAATGGGAGCCCCCAGTATCAGTCATCAAGGCATCAAAATCTGCCACAAACACTTACAACACACAACATCACTCATAAACACACACACACACACACACGGACAGAACCACCACTGTTCAAGAGACCATTTTGGGGCTAAATGTGCTTTTTCTCATTTGGTTGTTTTCTGTTTGTTTATAGAGCAGAATGAGCCACTGCTGTTCAAAGGGCCCATTTGGGTGAAATTATTATTATAATTTATGTTATTATTATTTATTATTATTTACTATAGGGTTCTAGAATAAATAAAACAGTGTGTTTGAAATAATGGAATTTGTGCTCTCTCATGAAGCTGGGTCTATGGGACATGGGGAGGGTGGGTCTCTGTTGATCGGGGAGAGGGGCGTGGCGCCACGAGTAGTTCAAGCAGACGTAGGACTTTCATGTACTTCGATCAGGGGGGAGGGGGCGTGGCACTGTGCATAGCATAGCATAGAGGCTATTCTACACGCTATAGCATAGCATAGAGGCTATTCTACCCGATGCATTCTCCATCATGTTGGGCATCTTTACAAGTTACAACATCAAAAGCGTTGCCATGACATCAGGTTTGCGTGTGTGACTGAAGAGAGCAGGTGAGGAGGAGAGAGAGAAATAGGGAAGCTACACCAGGTGTGTTACTGACGAGAGACTAATGATGTAGAAGAGGGTGTGCACATCTGAATGGGAAAAAGTAGGTGCTGACAGAAGTCTGCACACTAGACACACTAGAGACACTAGACTAGACACACTAGACACACTAGAGACACTAGGCACACTAGACACACTAGAGACACTAGACTAGACACACTAGACACACTAGAGACACTAGGCACACTAGACACACTAGAGACACTAGACACACTAGACTCACTAGACACACTAGGCACACTAGACACACTAGACACACTAGACTAGACATACTAGACTAGACACACTAGAGACACTAGACACACTAGACACACTAGACTAGACACACTAGACACACTAGACACACTAGACTAGACACACTAGAGACACTAGACACACTAGACACACTAGACTAGACACACTAGACACACTAGACACACTAGACTAGACACACTAGACACACTAGAGACACTAGAGACACTAGACACACTAGACTAGACACACTAGAGACACTAGACACACTAGAGACACTAGAGACACTAGACACACTAGACTAGACACACTAGACACACTAGACTAGACACACTAGACACACTAGACACACTAGACTAGACACACTAGACACACTAGACACACTAGAGACACTAGACACACTAGACTAGACACACTATACACACTAGACTAGACACACTAGACACACTAGAGACACTAGATACACTAGACACACTAGACTAGACACACTAGACACACTAGACTCACTAGACACACTAGACACACTAGACACACTATACACACTAGAGACACTAGACACACTAGACTAGACACACTAGACACACTAGACACACTAGACTAGACACACTAGACACACTAGACACACTAGAGACACTAGGCACACTAGACACACTAGACACACTAGACTAGACACACTAGAGACACTAGACACACTAGAGACACTAGACTAGAGACACTAGACTAGACACACTAAACACACTAGACACACTAGAGACACTAGACTAGACACACTAGACACACTAGACTAGAGACACTAGACTAGACACACTAGAGACACTAGACACACTAGACACACTAGAGACACTAGACACACTAGAGACACTAGACACACTAGACACACTAGAGACACTAGACACACTAGACACACTAGAGACACTAGACTAGACACACTAGACACACTAGACTAGAGACACTAGACTAGACACACTAGACACACTAGAGACACTAGACACACTAGAGACACTAGAGACACTAGACACACTAGACACACTAGAGACACTGGACACACTAGACACACTAGAGACACTAGACACACTAGAGACACTAGGCACACTAGACTAGACACACTAGAGACACTAGACACACTAGACACACTAGAGACACTAGACACACTAGAGACACTAGGCACACTAGACACACTAGGCACACTAGACACACTAGAGACACTAGACACACTAGAGACACTAGACACACTAGACACACTAGAGACACTAGACACACTAGACACACTAGAGACACTAGAGACACTAGACACACTAGACACACTAGAGACACTAGACACACTAGGCACACTAGACACACTAGACACACTAGAGACACTAGGCACACTAGACACACTAGAGACACTAGACACACTAGACTAGACACACTAGACACACTAGACACACTAGAGACACTAGACACACTAGAGACACTAGAGACACTAGACACACTAGACACACTAGGCACACTAGACTAGACACACTAGACACACTAGACACACTAGACACACTAGACACACTAGACACACTAGACTAGACACACTAGACTAGACACACTAGACACACTAGACTAGACACACTAGACACACTAGACACACTAGACTAGACACACTAGAGACACTAGACACACTAGACTAGACACACTAGACACACTAGAGACACTAGACTAGACACACTAGGCACACTAGAGACACTAGACACACTAGACACACTAGACTAGACACACTAGACACAGTAGAGACACTAGACACACTAGACAAGACACACTAGACACACTAGAGACACTAGACACACTAGAGACACTAGACTAGACACACTAGACACACTAGACAAGACACACTAGACACACTAGACACACTAGAGACACTAGACACACTAGAGACACTAGACTAGACACACTAGACACACTAGACAAGACACACTAGACACACTAGACACACTAGGCAAGACACACTAGACACACTAGACACACTAGAGACACTAGACACACTAGAGACACTAGACTAGACACACTAGACACACTAGACAAGACACACTAGACACACTAGACACACTAGACAAGACACACTAGACACACTAGACACACTAGAGACACTAGCCACACTAGAGACACTAGACTAGATACACTAGACACACTAGACACACTAGACTAGACACACTAGACACACTAGACAAGACACACTAGACACACTAGACACACTAGTGAAGTCCGCACACTAGAGACACTAGACACACTAGACACACTAGAGACACTGGACTAGACACACTAGAGACACTAGACACACTAGACACACTAGTGAAGTCCGCACACTAGACACACTAGACACACTGGACTAGACACACTAGACACACTAGACACACTAGTGAATTCCGCACACTAGACACACTAGACACACTGGACTAGACACACTAGAGACACTAGACACACTAGACTAGACACACTAGACATACTAGACACACTGGACTAGACACACTAGAGACACTAGACACACTAGACACACTAGACTCGACAGACACACTAGACACACTAGACTCGACACACTAGACACACTAGACTAGACACACTAGAGACACTAGACACACTAGACTAGACACACTAGAGACACTAGACACACTAGAGACACTAGACACACTAGACTAGACACACTAGACTAGACACACTAGACACACTAGACTAGACACACTAGACTAGACACACTAGAGACACTAGACACACTAGAGACACTAGACACACTAGACTAGACACACTAGACTAGAGACACTAGACACACTAGACACACTAGACTAGACACACTAGACACACTAGAGACACTAGAGACACTAGACACACTAGACTAGACACACTAGACACACTAGACTAGACACACTAGACACACTAGAGACACTAGACACACTAGACTAGACACACTAGAGACACTAGACACACTAGAGACACTAGACACACTAGTCACACTAGAGACACTAGACACACTAGACACACTAGAGACACTAGACTAGACACACTAGACACACTAGAGACACTAGACACACTAGAGACACTAGACACACTAGACACACTAGTGAAGTCCGCACACTAGACACACTAGAGACACTAGGCACACTAGACACACTAGACACACTAGACTAGACACACTAGAGACACTAGACTAGACACACTAGAGACACTAGGCACACTAGACACACTAGATACACTGACGTTTCGGGACACACGGCCCTTCCTCAGACACACTGCCCTTCCTCAGACATAAGACAGGTACCTAGCAGCCCATACTTATACTAATTGAACACCTGACATCACATGATGCAAGTGATTAAAGTGCTGAGTGCAAAGTGCTTCAAGTGCTAGTGTGCAAAAATGCAATAAATACAATACAATAAAGTGCCAACGTGCAATAAATAACACAAAGCACAACAGTATTTCAACACACTCATATACCAGATAGTGCCACTAGATCACATTGAGGAGTAGTGAATAATAAAAAAATTTACATAAATGTTACAGGCAGCCACATCAATATGTGCGACATACACAGCATGAACAACATCAAAGAAGGAACCGATCAGAACTGACAGATTGGAATTCAGGATCAGAGAAATATTACAACATGCTACCGATCAACACAACAGTCCAAAAAGGCCAAGGCCAGTTTATAGAAAGGGACACAAGTCAAAGTCTTCATTCATTCCTCTAGAGGTCTTCCCAGGGGTGAGTACTGGATAATGCAATTCACGTTGGGTTCCTTTCCTGGGTCCTGGTCCGTTGAAGGCAATCTGTCTGAGAGACATGTTCAGAACGACTCCGTGCATTTTTGATCCATTCCGGTTTGTATTGTCTCTGTTCAAAGCGCTTCTCCAGGTCTTTGGCTTGAACTTGCTAGTCTTCGTCCTTGCTGCAGATACGCCGTATGCGCCGTATTGAGTTTCTGTCAGTGCTTTTTCTATATAAATTTGACCCCAGTGCATTATCATCTCTGTAAATCAAAATATCCAGAAAGTTCATACGTTCTGTGTCATGTTCCATAGTGAACCTGAGATTTTGGGAATTGGAATTAATAAACTGATGGAATTGTTTTTAACTCAACTTCAGACCCATGCCAGACAAAAAAAATATCATCTATGTACCTTTTCCAGTGAGAGATGTTATGGAAGAATGAGTTTTGTAGTTCATTGAAGATGATTTGATGCTCAAAAGATCCACAGTATAGTGAGGCAAAACTGGGGGCCATTTTCGCACCCGTGCCCACTGACTAACACGTCTGTTCATTTACAAATGCCGTTGTGGTGCTGCATGGTAACATTGTGGTGGCATTACTTCCACAATATTCATATTCTTATGTTTTAATGATCATGATTATTACAAAACCGGTATATCGCCACACCCCTAGTGTGTACATATGTGCATATCAATGTGTACATGTGTGTGTGTGCACATATGTGTGTGTGCACAGGTGTGTGTGTGTGTGTGTGTGTGTGTGTGTGTGTGTGTGTGTGCGTGCGTGCGTGCGTGCGTGTTTGTGTGTGCCTGTGTGCGTGTGCATATCTGTGTGTATGTGTGTGTGTGCGTGCGTGTGTGTGTGTGTGTGTGTGTGTGTTCTTCTTTGATGCTTTGACATGTTTCAAAAACAGTTGTGATGGGAGCATGTTTACCACTGTGCTTCACCTCTTCATTTAGCAATATTCTGTAAATGTTTAGGAACTGAGGAGACCATTTGCTACAGTTTTGAGTATGTAATGTTGTCCCATTACTCCCCGATATAGGATTTCAGTTGCTCAACAGTATGGGGTATTCTTAGTCATGTTTTTCATTCCATTATGCACCTAATTTGACAGGTCTGGACTGCAGACAGGCTATTTTAGCATCTGGACTCTTCTTCTATGGAGAAATACTATTTAAATATATGCAGAATTAATTTTGCCATTGTATTCCTGAAATATTCAAGGTCTTCCCTGGAAAAGACATTGTCTGGATGGCAGTATGTGTTGCTCAAAACCTGTATACACCATTCAGAATTGATGGTGCCTTGCCAGATGTGCAAGATGCCCATGCTGTAGGCACTAGTGCTCCTCCACACCATCATAGATGCCCATGTTGCACTAATGCACCTCCACACCATCATAGATGCCCATGCTGTAGGCACTAGTGCTCCTCCACACCATCATAGATGCCCATGCTGTAGGCACTAGTGCTCCTCCACACCATCATAGATGCCCATGCTGTAGGCACTAATGCACCTCCACACCATCATAGATGCCCATGCTGTAGGCACTAATGCTCCTCCACACCATCATAGATGCCCATGTTGCACTAATGCTCCTCCACACCATCATAGATGCCCATGCTGT
>NC_055971.1:35050062-35055062 GCF_018492685.1 Alosa sapidissima | reverse complement strand
CAGTTGACTAAGTCAAAGGCTTTGGTGAGGTCTATGAAGGCTATGTATAGCGGTTGATTCTGTTCCCGGGACAGGGGAGTGAGTCTGTTGGCCAACACATGGGCTAACACCTGGGCCAACACCTGGGCTAACACCTGGGCCAACACCTGGGCTAACACCTTCCCTGTGGTGGAAAGGAGGGAAATGCCCTGGTAACAGTCTGCCTTGTGACCTCTTAAAGAGGGAGATGACTAGAGCATCCCTCAGCTGTGCAGGGATTTCCTCTTTTTCCCACATTTTGAGGAGCAGGGTGTGTGTGTGTGTGTGTGTGTGTTCACGGAGGACGGGCCCACCTCCTTTCAGGACCTCAGCTGGGATGCCATCAGACACACACACACACACACACACAGAAACACACACACACACACACACACACACACACAAACACACACACACACAGAAACACACACACACACACAGAAACACACACACACACACACACACACACAGAAACACACACACACACACACACACAGAAACACACACACACACACACACACACACACACACAAACACACACACACACAGAAACACACACACACACAGAAACACACACACACACACACACACAAACACACACACACACACACAGAAACACACACACACACACAGAAACACACACACACACACACACACACACACAGAAACACACACACACACACACACACACACACACACAGAAACACACACACACACAAACACACACACACACAGAAACACACACACACATACACACACACACACACACACATTCAGAAATTATTTGTGAGATCATTGCAGCCTGATTATTAGCCTATATATTCAGTATAGCCTAGCTATTAGCCTATATATTCAGCCTGATAATAGCCTATACAGTATATTCAGTATAGCCTAGCTATTAGCCTATATATTCAGCCTGATTATTAGCCTATATATTCAGTATAGCCTAGCTATTAGCCTATATATTCAGCCTGATTATTAGCCTATATATTTAGTATAGCCTAGCTATTAGCCTATATATTCAGCCTAGCTATTAGCCTATATATTCAGTATAGCTATTAGCCTATATATTCAGTATAGCCTAGCTATTAGCCTATATATTCAGCCTGATTATTAGCCTATATATTCAGTATAGCCTAGCTATTAGCCTATATATTCAGTATAGCCTAGCTATTAGCCTATATATTCAGCCTAGCCATTAGCCTATATATTCAGTATAGCCTAGCTATTAGCCTATATATTCAGTATAGCCTAGCTATTAGCCTATATATTCAGCCTAGCTATTAGCCTATATATTCAGTATAGCCTAGCTATTAGCCTATATATTCAGCCTAGCTATTAGCCTATATATTCAGTATAGCCTAGCTAATAGGCTAATGATGTCAAGTGTGCTTCTGTGAGGTGGGCACAGTGGAGTGCTGTCGCGGAACATGGAGTGCTGTCGCGGAACATGGGAAGCCCAGGACTTCAGGACTTTTTCGAAAACTTCTCGCTATCACCCGTCCCGCACACCGCACTAAAATGGCGTATTTAGCAGTCAAGACCCAAAACACGTCCACACATACACACGCACACACACATGTAAACTGTGATGATATTTTTAAATATATATATATATATATATATATATATTTTTCTTTTTGGACGAGTTTGAGGCAAATGGACTTTGTCTCGTTGGTCTCATTGTGTGTCCGGCTAGGACTGGTCTGGTTGTGTGTCCGGGCGGGCTGTGTGTGTGTGTGTGTGTGTGTGTGTGTGTGCCTGGACCCTCATCAGACTCTCTACCTGTTTGCTCCGTCGTAAAGTGCTTGAGCTTCATTTATTTGTACATTTGCTGTCGTATCATCAATGGGCCAATAAGACAAGGGCGCCTTGACCAGAACCTAGTGGTGTTGGGGGGGCCTCATCAGAACCTAGTGGTGTTGGGGGGCCTCATCAGAACCTAGTGGTGTTTGGTGACCAGAACCTAGTGGTGTTTTGGGGCCTTGACCAGAACCTAGTGGTGTTTGGGGGCCTCACCAGCACCTAGTGGTGTTTGGTGACCAGAACCTAGTGGTGTTTGGGGGCCTTGACCAGAACCTAGTGGTGTTTGGGGGTCTTGACCAGAACCTAGTGGTCTTTGGTGACCAGAACCTAGTGGTGTTTGGGGGTCTTGACCAGAACCTAGTGGTGTTTGGGGGCAGTTGTCATGGAGAAGTTTGGAAATGAACATAGGTTGGCGATCCGTTTGGGAACCCCTGGTATGTCAATGTGTGTGTGTGTGTGTGTGTGTGCGTGTGTGTGTGAGTGTGTGTGCGTGTGCTTGTGTGTGTGTGTGTGAGTGTGTGTGCGTGTGCTTGTGTGTGTGTGTGTGTGTGTGTGTACATGGGTTGGCAGTCCGTGGACTTTGCATGGGGGACAATATAAAACTGGCAAAGCAGCTGGCAGTCCTGTCCCATATCAGCAGTTATAGGAAGCGTGTTTATTAGGAAGAGACCATGTTTGCTGTCCCCTTGAACCTGTAAAATGAAATAAAGTATAGAAATGTGTGTGTGTTTGTGTGTGTGTGTGTGTGCTTGTGTGCTTGTGTGTGTGTGTGTGTGTGTGTGTGTGTGTGTGTGTGTGTGTGTGTGCTTGTGTGTGTGTGTGTGTGTGTGTCCTTTAGGCAACACCGGAGGTGCGTTTGACGTGGACCCTGTGCAGGGAGTGGTCAGCGTGGCTCGTCAGCTGGACTTGTCTGCTATTGGGCACTATGTGCTGTCAGTCAGAGCCATAGATGGTGGGACTCCGCCTCTCTCCTCCATGGCAACCATCCATGTTGCTGTGGTGATGTCAGACAACACCCCGCCCCGATTCCCCCTTAGTCAATACCACGCTCAGGTCAGTGAGAACGTCGCCATAGGAACCTCCGTCACCACGGTGACGGCCCTCAGCCGGTCCACGCTCACCTACCACCTTCGCCATGACAGCGGAGACGGCACTTTCAGCATCAACCAGTACAGCGGCGTCATAGTAACGCGGAAGCCGATCGACTACGAGGCCAACCAGAGCTTCACCCTGGCGGTTGCCGTGGGAGACATGGCTGGACGCGAGGCGGTCCGTCAAGGTGACGGTCACCGTGCTGGACTGCAACGACAACTCCCCGGAGTTTCCTGGAGTCTGGTTACCATGGCAGCGTGCGTGAGGGTGCCCCGGTGGGCAGTGTAGTGACCGATGCTCTGAGTGGCGCCGCTCTGCAGCTGAGAGCGCATGACGCAGACAGCGAGCAGAACGGTCAGCTGGCCTATCACATTGCAGGACGAGCACGCACGGCATACTTCACCGTCGACACGGCAACCGGGGCGCTACGCACCAGCGCACCGCTAGACTACGAGACCACGCCCACATTCCACTTCCAGGTGAGTGTGTGTGTGTGTGTGTTATGGTCATTGTGTTGTTATGTGTTTGCAGGTGAGTGTGTGTGTGTGAGTGTGTGTGTGTGTGTTATGGTCATTGTGTTGTTATGTGTGGTGTGTGTGTGTTATGGTCATTGTGTTGTTATGTGTTTGCAGGTGAGTGTGTGTGTGTGAGTGTGTGTGTGTGTGTTATGGTCATTGTGTTGTTATGTGTGTGTGTGTGTGTTATGGGTCATTGTGTTGTTATGTGTTTGCAGGTGTGTGTGTGAGTGTGTGAGTGTGTGTGTGTGTGTGTGTGATGGTCATTCTGTCGTTTTGTGTTTGCAGGTGAGTGTGTGTGTGTGAGTGTGTGTGTGTGTGTTATGGTCATTGTGTTGTTATGTGTGTGAGTGTGTGTTATGGTCATTGTGTTGTTATGTGTTTGCAGGTGTGTGTGTGAGTGTGTGGTGTGTGTGTGTGTATATGTTATGGTCATTGTGTTGTTATGTGTTTGCAGGTGAGTGTCCGTGACCGCGGTCGTCCGTGGAGATGGGGTGGCGTTGCCGTGGTTACGGTGGACATTCTGGATGAGAATGACAACCCTCCTCGCTTCACCCAGCCCACACACTCACACACACTCCCAGACACACACACAGCCCCGCCCACCTTCCCCGCCTGCTACTCCTTCCAACCTATCAGGGTGTAGAACTGCTCACTGTCTCCGCCCACGACCCCGACACCAACCAATCCCAGCTGCGCTTCAGCCTGACGGACAGCTCTGGGGCCGGGTCTCGCTGGGCTCTGGACGCCTCGTCCGGCGTGCTGACCGTGCGGAACGCCAGCGGCTGGGAGGCGGGGCTTGAGCGCGTGGGGCGTGCGCGTGACTGACGGACGCTTCACCAGCTCCGCCCTAGTGACCGTTACCGTGCGCATGGCGCAGGAGGCGGAGCTTCGCTTCTCGGAGGCGGAGTTTCGCGCCAGCATCCCTGAGAACCGGGCGGGCCGACAGCTGGTTACCGTGGTGACGGCGGTGGGCGGGAAGCTGAACGAGCCTCTGCGCTTCTCCGCTACTCAACGGGGGCGGAGTCTTCCAGATTGGCCACACCTCCGGCGCCATAGAGACGATGGGCGTGGCTCTAGACAGAGAGCAGAGGGAGGAGCATCGGCTTGGTGGTGCAGGTCGGTCGTCCTGGAGACCCTCTCCGCGGTTGCCAGGGCGACCGTACATGTTCGAGTCACTGATGAGAACGACAACGTGCCGCTGTTTGTTGGGTTGCCGTACTACGCAGCGGTGCAGGTCAGTACATAATGTGTGTGTGTGTGGTGGGGGGGGGGGGGGGGGGGGGTGGTATGGTGTGTGTGTGTGAGAGAGAGAGTGTGTGTGTGTGTTTGTGGGGGGTATGTTGTGTGTGTGTGTGTGTGTGGGGTATGTTGTGTGTGTGTGTGTGTGTGGGGGGGGGGGGTATGTCGTGTGTGTGAGGGGTATGGTGTGTGTGTGTGTGTGGGGGGGGTATGGTGTGTGTGTGTGTGTGTGGGGGGGGGGGGGGGGGGGTATGGTGTGTGTGTGTGTGTGTGGGGGGGGTATGGTGTGTGTGTGGGGGGGGACAGGGGCGCAGCTACCCATTTTTT
>NC_055971.1:35040062-35042562 GCF_018492685.1 Alosa sapidissima | reverse complement strand
AAACTTTGGGACATCCTTAATATTTCTCTAATTTACAGAAAGTCTCTATCTCTTATCACTTTTAAGATATAGCCTTTTGAAATGAAGATGTGAAAATCAAACGTTTCGAAAAAAAAACCTCTGGTGCCTAAAGGGTTAAGAGACTGGAGATCCTGTCACTGCAGCTTTATGAGAGTGGAGACTGGAGAGTCTGTTACTATATAGAAGTATATACTCTTTTGATCCCGTGAGGGAAATTTGGTCTCTGCATTAATCCCAATCCGTGAATTAGTGAAACACTCTCAGCACACAGTGTACACACAGTGAGGTGAAGCACACACTAATCCCGGCGCAGTGAGCTGCCTGCAACAACAGCGGCACTCGGGGAGCAGTGAGGGGTTAGGTGCCTTGCTCAAGGGCACTTCAGCCGTGCCTACTGGTCGAGGTTTGAACCGGCAACCCTCCAGCTACAAGTCCGAAGCGCTAACCAGTAGGCCACAGCTCTAGTAGGCCAAAGCTGCAGCTACTGCAGCTTTAAAGCCTGTGGTGCAAGTTAAACAACACTTTCAATTAATGGGTACATTAAGCACTCAAGATATGTATATGAAGTTAGATATGTCTCAAAAATGGTGTTAAAGTCCAGTTTTTGTAGTTTTTGGTTAGTAACGGTTATTTTTCACGCAATTCGGCGATGACGTCACATGAGGTAGACGTGGTGGAAGCTATTTTTTACAGTCTATGGGTGGGTGGAGGCAGAGATAAGAAGGAATCCGACCTGCGGTCATATCCCTGTTCCACCCCATCTCTCTCTTCCACTTACTTACTGTCTATTACACTATTCACTGTCCTATACAAATAAAGGCAAAAAGCCCAAAAAATATACTTAAAAAAAAAAAAAAAGATCTTTGGTGGAAGTAGCCTCAGCCTTATAGCTACTAGAACTAGCACTGGCGTCTAACTGGGATGAGGAAGAGGTGGCAAGACCCACAGTTAACATATGATGGCCCACAGCCATATAATTTCGAACCGGTTAGACGTGAGAGGGCGAATGAGGAAATACCGAGAGCTGATGGCCATCAAAGAGAAATGCATGGTCAGAGGAGAATCACTGGAGTTGGTGTGTCCTGGCGAGTTGCTAGCGCAGCAACGAGCGCTGGAGCTAGTCTATGACTAGCACTGGATACAATAACAACTTTTTTTTACTGTCGAGTGAAAGTCAACGTTTTCTTTATATCTAGTGACAGTGATTATGTCGTTGGCTCAGATAAGTACCCTAAACTTAGTCAGAAGATCTAGAAATAGAAGGCATATTATGCTAGCTATGTAGCTTGACAGTCCCACCTGTGAACCCCTAGTGTTTATTTCTAAGCTTTTAGGCTACCTCTTTCCCGGTGAAAATGTTGTTTGCCAACGTAGCCGACGCCGAGTAGGCTGGTCATGTCTTCAGTGTGATTGTAGTGCTAACTAGTTTTCCCCGTGATTGATTGTCATTGACACCGTCAGGGTACCGCTTACCGGGAGAGGGTAGTAAGCGTGTCTGTGTCGCTGTGTTTGGCAAATTGGCAGGTGTCTGTGTGGGCGGTGTCGTCCCATGGAAACTGTGGTGGAGAGCTTGTGTTGTAGGGAGGGCGCGTTTTGGTTGCTGGTCGAGGAGCTCACCCTGCGGCCAGCAAATATAACGTGCCTAATGCAGCATCCTGGATTTGAGGCATGCTGCCTGAATCCGTTTGTGCTACACATAGCATACTCACACTTCAGGCAGGATCATGGTCCCCTTCAAGCCGGCACGCACGAGTATGTTCATGGTTTATGTTTACTTTACCAATCTTTTTACACTGAGTTCTTTGAACCAACAGTTATAGGAGAGAGGAGATGTGTTGCATACACAATAAACATGCATAAGACAGGCTTAAAATGACGTCTTCAACCTACTTACAGAGTTTTAAACTGAACAATCTTTCCTACTTATCCCTATGCAATACCGGTACACTGTGTACAGGCAGGCTATACGCTGGGCAGACAACAATTTCAAAGTGGTGACCAGACCTATCAGGGCTTTCAATGGCCTCGTTTAGATGAAAATGAATAAAAAGAATTGTTATGCTTATTCTGTTGTGATCGCTCCATTGCCCTTAAAATGGTATAAAGTACACAGAACACATGAATTTTGATAAAAAAAAAAACAGTTTATTGGCATTGTTTGTAATGGTTACTGAACATTTAAACATTTACTGAACAAGGACAAAGACACAGGTTGGAAGTAAACAAATCTCTATAAAAAAAATGGTTAGGCACAAAACATACAAGGAACACTGATGAAGGGCTAGTCACGAAACGTTTGCACCTTGTTTCTTTGGCCTGCAATAGTGTGATCTTACCTGAGGGTCAGCTGATGGTTCTCTTTCTCACACACAAACCCATGATATTTCATGCATGCATACATGCAGTGATGCATGCAAAAGCACATCAAGCAGACACACAGTGAGCCCAGACAACACCGCACAAAGTGGTTGACAAGGCA
>NC_055971.1:35032562-35035062 GCF_018492685.1 Alosa sapidissima | reverse complement strand
GTAGGGGGAGACCGTGCGGGTGTGTTTGGTCTGGCTCTACGTGTATAACTCTGTCTGTGTGTGTGTGTGTGTGTGTGTGTGTGTGTAGGGGGAGACCGTGCGGGTGTGTTTGGTCTGGCTCTACGTGTATAACTCTGTCTGTGTGCGTGTGTGTGTGTGTGTGTGTGTGTGTGTGTGTGTGTGTGTAGGGGGAGACCGTGCGGGTGTGTTTGGTCTGGGGCTGGTGCAGGGTGAGTGGACGCTCTACGTGCGGAACTCTCTGGACAGGGAACAGCAGGACCATTACATCATCAACGTCACGGCAACCGACGGACTCCACGCCTCCATCGTGAGTGTGGATGTCACGGTTACGGATGCCAACGACAACAGCCCTGTGTGTGAGCAGGTATGCATTCATGCTGTACAGCGCCTACACACACACACACACACGCACGCACACACACACACACACACACACACTCACACTCACACTCACACAAACAGGTTAATTCCAGTGTGTGTGTGTGTGTGTGTGTGTGTGCGTGTGTGTGTGTGTGTGTGTGTAGGCGCTGTACAGCCTGTCGGTGTTAGAGGACGTGAAGGTGGGGTCGGTGTTGCTGCGTGTCAGAGCGACGGACGCTGACCTGGACTCCTACGCTCAGATCCGATACACACTCACAGGAGATGGAGCACACAACTTCAGCCTGCACCCACACACAGGTTAGTGATGCATGTGTGTGCGTGTGTGGTTGTGTGTGTATGTGCGTGTGTGTGTGTAGTTTATATGTGTGTGTGTGTGTGTGTAGTTTATGTGTGTGTGCAGTGACGGACTGATTTTTGGCAAATGCCAGAAGGGCCGCTCAGAATGCTCTGTATCACTAAATAACCCGCCATCGGAACACAGGCCCACCATTGGAACATAGGCCCACCATCGGCCATCGGAACATAGGCCCACCATCGGAACATAGGCCCACCATCGGAACATAGGCCCACCATCGGCCATCGGATCATAGGCCCACCATCGGAACACAGGCCCACCATCGGAACTTAGGCCCACCATCGGAACATAGGCCCACCATCAGCCATCGGAACATAGGCCCACCATCGGAACACAGGCCCACCATCGGAACACAGGCCCACCATCGGACATCGGAACATAGGCCCACCATCGGAACATAGGCCCACCAATGGAACACAGGCTCACCATCAGAACATAGGCCCACCATCGGAACATAGGCTCACCATCAGAACATAGGCTCACCATCAGAACATAGGCTCACCATCGGAACATAGGCCCGCCATCGGAACATAGGCCCACCATCGGAACACAGGCCCACCATCGGAACTTAGGCCCACCAACGGAACATAGGCCCACCATCGGAACTTAGGCCCACCATCGGAACATAGGCCCACCATCAGCCATCGGAACATAGGCCCACCATCGGAACATAGGCCCACCATCGGAACACAGGCCCACCATCGGACATCGGAACATAGGCCCACCATCGGAACATAGGCCCACCAATGGAACACAGGCTCACCATCAGAACATAGGCCCACCATCGGAACATAGGCTCACCATCAGAACATAGGCTCACCATCAGAACATAGGCTCACCATCGGAACTTAGGCCCACCAACGGAACATAGGCCCACCATCGGAACTTAGGCCCACCATCGGAACATAGGCCCACTATCAGCCATCGGAACATAGGCCCACCATCGGAACATAGGCCCACCATCGGAACACAGGCCCACCATCGGAACACAGGCCCACCATCGGCCATCGGAACATAGGCCCACCATCGGAACATAGGCCCACCAACGGAACACAGGCTCACCATCAGAACATTGGCCCACCATCGGAACATAGGACCACCAACGGAACATAGGCTCACCATCAGAACATAGGCTCACCATCGGAACATAGGCCCACCATCGGAACATAGGCCCACCATCGGCCATCGGAACATAGGCCCACCATCGGAACACAGGCCCACCATCGGAACTTAGGCCCACCAACGGAACATAGGCCCACCATCGGAACTTAGGCCCACCATCGGAACATAGGCCCACCATCAGCCATCGGAACATAGGCCCACCATCGGAACATAGGCCCACCATCGGAACACAGGCCCACCATCGGAACACAGGCCCACCATCGGAACATAGGCCCACCATCGGAACATAGGCCCACCAACGGAACACAGGCTCACCATCAAAACATAGGCCCACCATCGGAACATAGGACCACCAACGGAACATAGGCTCACCATCAGAACATAGGCTCACCATCAGAACATAGGCCCACCATCGGCCATCGGAATGTAGGCTACTACCTCCAAATGGGTTTTCCCACTTCATCAGAATGTTCAGCTCAATGTAGTAGACTGTTCTTTACTATAAACCTTAGATTTTTTTAAACCTTAGATTTCATTTTCCGCTCCTCTACATCAGGGTCATGGTGTGTGTGTGTGTGTGTGTGTGGGTGTGTGTGTGTGTGTGTGTGTGTCCTCTACATC
>NC_055971.1:35027562-35030062 GCF_018492685.1 Alosa sapidissima | reverse complement strand
CAGACATAGACATACTATGGACATAGCCATAGACAATAAACATTAAATTAAAGTGCGAGACTGAAATATAGAACATGTATGTATCAAAAATAGAAATATAGGACATATATATATATATATATAAAAAAAAAAAATAGAGGTAGTTGTGTTGTATATTTATATAGTCAGTTACATGAAGTTTAAACTTGTGCTTGTGTGACCTGTATATTTACATTGATATGCAGTATGCAGTAATTTCAAGTATATCAGGCTTGATGTGAAGCAGCAACACGTTAGGCTGCGCAGTCACAGTGCAGTTCCACAGGGCGGTGTTGGGGGGGGGGGTTAGGGTAGACAGGATCCTAGTTTCCTAGGTTCCTGGCTGGCTGGTGGGTGGGGGGGGCTGTCAGTGATGGGAGAGTGGGTAGAGTGTTCAGCATCCTGATTGCTTGGTGGATGAAGCTACTTGCCAGTCTGGTGGTGCGGGAGCGGAGGCTCCTGTACCGCTTTCCAGAGGGCAGGAGGCTGAACAGTTTGTGTGCAGGGTGGGTTGTATCCTTGACAATCATTAGTGCTTTGCGGGTGAGGCGGGTGGTGTAAATGTCCTGCAGGGAGGGGAGTGGTGCTCCAATGATCCTCTTAGCTGTGTTAACAGTGCGCTGGAGGGTCTTTCTGTTCTGATCTGTGCAGCTTCCGCCCCACACTGTGATGCTGCTGGAGACGATGCTCTCGATGGTCCCTCTGTAGAATGTAGTCATGACGGGAGGCGTGGCACTTGCCTTCTTCAATTTGCGCAAGAAGTAGAGGCGCTGCTGGGCTTTCTTCGCCAGTGATGCTGTGTTGGTGGTCCAGGAGAGGTCGTCGCTGATGTGCACCCCCAGAAATGTTGTGCTGCTCACTCTCTCCACAGCATCTCCGTCGATGGACAGTGGTGGCAGTTGTTTGTGGCCTCTCTGAAAGTTGACAACAATCTCCTTGGTCTTGCTGACATTTAGCAGGAGGTTGTTGTCTTTGCACCATTTAGCCAGCAGGTCTACTTCTTCTCTGTAGTGAGCCTCATCGCCCTTAGTGATGAGGCCCACCAGTGTTGTGTCGTCCGCAAACTTCACCAGATGGTTGGAGCTGTGAGTGGTTGTACAGTCATGTGTTAGCAGTGTGAAGAGCAGGGGGCTGAGCACACACCCTTGAGGGGCCCCGTGCTCAGGGTCAGAGTGCTTGAGGTGTTGTCCCCGACACGTACTGCTTGTGGTCTCTGCAACAGGAAGTCCAGCAGCCAGTTGCAGAGGGAGGTACTGAATCCTAGCTTGTCCAGTTTGCTGATGAGTTGTTGTGGTATTATGGTATTGAATGCTGAACTGAAGTCTATGAACAGCATTCTCACATATGAGTCTTTATTGTCTAAGTGGGTGAGGGCTGGATGGAGGGCAGAGCAGATTGCATCCTCCGTGGATCGTTTGGCTCGGTATGCAAACTGGAAGGGGTCCAGGGTGGGGGGTAGGGTGGCGTTGATGTGTGACATGACTAGCCGTTCGAAGCACTTCATGATTATGGGCGTGAGTGCTACAGGACGGTAGTCATTGAAGCATGATGGTGATGATTTCTTTGGCACGGGTATGATGGTGGCAGTTTTGAAAAGTGATGGGATGACTGCTTGCTCCAGAGAGGTGTTGAAAATGTCTGTAAAAACATCCTTCAGCTCTTCTGCACAGTCCTTCAACACTCGTCCTGGTATGTTGTCTGGGCCTGCTGCTTTGCGTGGGTTAATGGTGGCTAGTGTCCTCTTCACGCTGGCAGAGGACAGGTACAGGGGTTGAACCGAAACGGTACGGGCGTCACGGTTCGGTGCATGAATTTACACGGAGAATACACGGTATAAAAATACATAAAACTCGTGTGCGGATTAATTAATGTCATGCGCATACTGTTAAGTAGAGAGAGTTACGGGAGTTCTTTAGCGACACCTAACGCTAATCTGTAGCCTCGCCTTAGCTCTGAAGCTCTGATTGGCGCCTATGTTTTTTTTGTCAGGTCGTCGGTCGAGTCCGTCAGTCATTAGCAGCACTAAGGTTAGACCCACAAGAGTTAGAGGATCCGCTGGTCTCTTTAATATCGCAAGTTTGAGAACTTCAGTTACAGTAACGTTAGTACAGGCGAAAGAGTGGTGGATAAGATGAAACTGTGTGTCGGCGTTGTTCAGCAGTTGTTGGGTATGTGAGTGGAAAAATGCTACACATATTCGAAGCCATCACCCAGATGATGTAGGCTACCAGTCACTGAAACGAGGGGAAAAAACTTCCCCTGCGCTTCAGCAGCCTTTGGATACACATACAAATAGGGCCAAAACCTATGGCTTAAATTAAATGATTTCGTAATGACAGAAAGCTATGTAAATCGCGTGGTAATTACCTTTATGTTGGGGTAACTTGTAACTTCTCACATGAGGAGCTGGTAGTGTTAAGTGCATAGACAGTAAAATAAAGTGACAACGCTAACCAGGCTAATAAACAAACCATGCTACGGT
>NC_055971.1:35012562-35015062 GCF_018492685.1 Alosa sapidissima | reverse complement strand
AGTGTTGCCAGCAGGGACGGTGTAGAGTGCCCTCTGGTGGACAAACTATACAACGCCAACACTCATGACATGGTTGAAGGGTGTTTCGTCCGTTTTTATTTTATTTTTAAAATATTCATTTATCGGCCATTATAAATGCCGATACCGATAATTTGGAAAATGCCTAATATCGGCCGATAATATCGGCCCGCCGATAAATCGGTCGGGCTCTAGTATGGGCGGGTGGATGTGTGTGTGGGGGGGTGTATGGGCGGGTGGATGTGTGTGTGGGGGGGGTGGGTGTGTAAGTCATTCCTCTTTAGGTTTCCTAGGCAACAGCTTTATAAAGTACGGTGTTTGTGTGTGTGTGTGTGTGTGTGTGTGTGTGTGTGTGTGTGTGTAAGTCATTCCACTCTAAGAGCTGGATGTACCAAGAATTACCGCCAAATTACCGCCTGTTTCTGGCACTCTTTGCACCTTAAAACATAAAACATCACATGTACAAAACTGATCTTAGAACATGGCATCATGTGTACTAAACTGATCTTAAAACATGGCATCATGTGTACTAAACTGATACATGGCACCATGTGTACTAAACTGATCTTAGAACATGGCATCATGTGTACTAAACTGATCTTAGAACATGGCATCATGTGTACTAAACTGATCTTAAAACATGGCATCATGTGTACTAAACTGATCTTAGAACATGGCATCATGTATACTAAACTGATCGCATGTGTATCAAAGCTCATTTATTAGTGAAATGGGGTAGCTCAGTTTCCTAGGTAACAGCTTTATATACAGTGTTTATATATGGTGTGTGTGTGTGTGTGCGTGTGTGTGTGTAGGTCATTCCTCTCTCAGTTTCCTAGGTAACAGCTTTATCAAGTACAGTGTTTATATTTGGTGTGTGTGTGTGTGTGTGTGTGTGTGTAGGTCATTCCTCTCTCAGTTTCCTAGGTAACAGCTTTATCAAGTACAGCGTGTCAGAAGGTCTGAGGGGCCGAGGAGTCATGAGGGTCAGTCTGCGAATCAGAACCCTCCAGAGCCGGGGAGTCATCATGTACACAAACACACACGCCTGCACACAGCTGAAGGTACACACACACACACACACACACGCCTGCACACAGCTGAAGGTACACACACACACACACACACACACACACACACACACACACACACACACACACACACACAAACACGCTTGCACACAGCTGAAGATACACACACACACACACACACAAACACCACTGCATTTAATCACACATTCTCACCACAGCCTTAAATATGTTACAGGCTACTCCGTATTCTACAGGCTACTCCGTATTCTATTCTACAGGCTACTCCGTATTCTACAGGCTACTCCGTATTCTACAGGCTACTCCGTATTCTATTCTACAGGCTATTCCGTATTCTACAGGCTACTCCGTATTCTACAGGCTACTCCGTATTCTATTCTACAGGCTATTCCGTATTCTATAGGCTACTCCATATTCTATAGGCTACTCCGTATTCTATTCTATAGGCTACTCCGTATTCTACAGGCTACTCCGTATTCTACAGGCTACTCCGTATTCTACAGGCTACTCCATATTCTATAGGCTACTCCGTATTCTACAGGCTACTCCATATTCTATAGGCTACTCCGTATTCTATTCTACAGGCTACTCCGTATTCTATAGGCTACTCCGTATTCTATTCTACAGGCTACTCCGTATTCTACAGGCTACTCCATATTCTATAGGCTACTCCGTATTCTACAGGCTACTCCGTATTCTATTCTATAGGCTACTCCGTATTCTACAGGCTACTCCGTATTCTATTCTACAGGCTATTCCGTATTCTACAGGCTACTCCGTATTCTACAGGCTACTCCGTATTCTATTCTACAGGCTACTCCATATTCTATAGGCTACTCCATATTCTACAGGCTACTCCGTATTCTATTCTACAGGCTACTCCATATTCTATAGGCTACTCCATATTCTATAGGCTACTCCGTATTCTACAGGCTACTCCATATTCTACAGGCTACTCCGTATTCTATAGGCTACTCCGTATTCTATTCTACAGGCTACTCCATATTCTACAGGCTACTCCGTATTCTACAGGCTACTCCGTATTCTACAGGCTACTCCGTATTCTATTCTATAGGCTACTCCGTATTCTACAGGCTACTCTGTATTCTATTCTATAGGCTACTCCGTATTCTACAGGCTACTCCGTATTCTATTCTACAGGCTACTCTGTATTCTACAGGCTACTCCGTATTCTATTCTATAGGCTACTCCGTATTCTACAGGCTACTCCGTATTCTATTCTATAGGCTACTCTGTATTCTATTCTACAGGGCCAGGCTACTCCGTATTCTATAGGCTATTCCGTATTCTACAGGCTACTCCGTATTCTACAGGCTACTCCGTATTCTACAGACTACTCCATATTCTATAGGCTACTCCGTATTCTATTCTACAGGCTACTCCGTATTCTATAGGCTACTCCGTATTCTACT
>NC_055971.1:35000062-35007562 GCF_018492685.1 Alosa sapidissima | reverse complement strand
TTGAAGGTTGAGAAAAGTTTTCGAGTGTCTGTAGCGCTGTTGATTTTGTCATTGTAGAAAGCAGTCTTAGCAGCAGTGATGCTGGCTGAGAAGGAGGTCAGGAGTGTCTGGTAGTTTTTGAGGTCGTCAGCTAGTTTGGATTTGTGCCATTTCCTCTCCGCGGCTCTGAGTTTGGTGCGCTGCGATCGGAGGGTATCATTTAGCCATGGATGAGAATGTTTAGATCGAGCTGGCCTTGTGGTAAGAGGGCACAGCTCGTCTAGACACGAGGTCAGTGTGGAGCAGAGCGAGTCAGTGGCTTCATTAACCTCCAGAGAGGAGAAGGTGTTGAGTGGAGGTAGACCGGAGGCAACCACAGAGGAGAAGTGCGTTGGAGACAGGTTCCGGATGTTGCGGCGGAACGTGACCATCGGCTGAGGAGCCGGAGGCTGTTCTGACAGGCTGACGTTGAACTGGATGAAGAAGTGGTCAGAAAGATGGAGAGGCGTCACCATGAGGGTGTCTGTGCTGCAGTTCCGAGTGAAGATCAAGTCAAGCTCTTTGCCAGCTTTGTGAGTCGGTGGGCTTTGAACCAGTTCGAGGTCAAAGGAGTGGACCAGGGCCAAAAAGTCCGCTGAGCCTGGGGCATCTAAGTGGATGTTCATATCACCGAGAACAAGAAGCGGACAGTCATGCTCAGGGATGGAGGATAGCAGAGTGTCAAGTTCGTCAATAAAGTCGCGTAGTT
This sequence comes from Alosa sapidissima, assembly GCF_018492685.1. Lineage (NCBI taxonomy): Eukaryota > Metazoa > Chordata > Actinopteri > Clupeiformes > Clupeidae > Alosa > Alosa sapidissima. The sequence goes on along the minus strand of NC_055971.1, from coordinate 35,006,835 downwards.
GGCCTGGAGGGCGGTAGATGACCAGCACGTAGAGTTTTGCTGGGGCGATCACTGTGATGGCATGGAATTCGAATGAGACATATTTGTTTGAAGGCAGTAGCGGGGTGAATTTCCATTTGTTGGAGATCAGCAGGCCCGTCCCGCCCCCTCGTCCAGATAGGCGAGGGGTGTGGGATAGTGTAAGGTTAGTGGAGAGTGCAGCCGGGGTGGCAGTGTTCTCTGGTTTGATCCAAGTCTCAGTGAGAGCAAGGAGTTCCAATGACAGGTGGTTGGCATAGCCAGCTATGAAGTCGGTTTTGTTGACTGCAGATTGACAGTTCCACAAGCCCATGGAGAAGGAGGTTTCTGTAGGTGAGGACCGTTTAAGTTCCTGGAGGGTAAGGCGATTTCTGCCCCTTTTGGCATGATGCCGTTTTCTGCGATGGCCGGTGATAACAGATATGGTGGAACGGCACATTTTGCCGTTGTCGGTGCCTGTGCTCGGTGAACTTGCACAGGTAAACTTGCTTGTCTTGACCGTGTCCGTCTTACACGAGGCTGGCTACAAGGAGGGCTGCCGCTTATGCTGCCGCTTCAGCAGACGCCACTATTTTTATTCTGCTAGGAATTGCATGCAGCTGTCCTCCTGTCTCACTAATGATGCATCAGCGTAGACCGCCCTCTGACGTTCGCACAGCTTAGATTGTTCAAAAGGGTGTTAATTACTGTCAACTGAAAGTCCGCTCGCTCACACCGACCGAAACTCACCGTTTCAAGTAGCCTCCTCCCTCAGCTGTTCCCAAACGCCCAGAGTCCAATTCTAACAATTGGAGAGGATTTGGCCAGTAGTAGCCTATGTGTTCTTGCTTTCTCTCTCCCAACTCACTGCAGTTGTTGTCTGATTACCTGAGAGGTGCTCCGATATTATAAGGAGCTAGTCACGTCTGATCCCGCCCTCTGACGTTCGCACAGCTTAGATTGTTCAAAAGGGTGTTAATTACTGTCAACTGAAAGTCCGCTCGCTCACACCGACCGAAACTCACAGTTTCAAGTAGCCTCCTCCCTCAGCTATTCCCAAACGCCCAGAGTCCAATTCTAACAATTGGAGAGGATTTGGCCAGTAGTAGCCTATGTGTTCTTGCTTTCTCTCTCCCAACTCACTGCAGTTGTTGTATATATATATATATATATAACTATACTCTACCACAGTAGGCTAACTATATATATATATATATATATATATAACTATACTCTACCACAGTAGGCTAACTTTATATATATATATATATATATATATATATATATATATATATATATATATATATATAAATATATAACTATACTCTACCACAGTAGGCTAACTATATATATATATATAACTATACCACAGTAGGCTAAATATATATGTATATAAATATATAACTATACTCTACCACAGTAGGCTAAATATATATATATATATAAATATAATATATATATGTATATGTATATATATATATATATAACTATACTCTACCACACTAGGCTAAATATATATGTATATAAATATATAACTATACTCTACCACAGTAGGCTAACTATATATATATATAAATATATAACTATACTCTACCACAGTAGGCTAAATATATATGTATATAAATATATAACTATACTCTACCACAGTAGGCTAACTATATATATATATATACATATATATATATAACTATATTCTACCACAGTAGGCGATAGGCCTACCTCAACACAGACTCTCAATGAGTCCTTGCCCCTGTGCTCTCTCTCTCCCTCTTAACAGGCGCATCCCTCCTCATGCACATGTATTCCAAACATTCACAATCGTGCAAGACGACTGGCTAAATTGCTATTAAATCCGGTTAGCATCATGAGGACGCTGCACAAATTTGTTCAAAACTGTTGCATTCAAATTCACTGCTAAATTCTAATCATCTCAATCCCGATGCAAATGGAAAAGTATTAACCAGTAGACTATGATAAACTAGCAAATTAAGCTAAGCTACTTTGTTTACAATATTTCCAGGCTTCATCTAGTGCTGCTTTTCATTCAGAATTATGTGCACATTTATTTATTTGAGTGTTTTTCATGATTGTGTTGCTATTTATTTTCCCTGTTTGCTTTGATTGATAACTGAGGTGATTAAAATCAGAGGAAGGTTAAGTTTACAATAAAAGTGTTTAAATGTAGTTTTTTTTCCTTCTGGTCCTTATCTGAAATAGATTAAAAGTTCAATAATTATCAAAATTGACTTATATGAAATACTTATATTGTGATACAGTTTTCAGCCATATCGCCCAGCCCTAACACACACACACACACATATCACACGCACGCACGCACACATATCACACACGCACGCACATCACACACACATGCACGCACGCATGCACACACATGCACACGCACGCGCACACGCACACACACACACACACGCACGCACGCACATGCAAAAAATGCCCTTTTTTTTAACTGTCTGTTTGTTTTTGTGTTGTCTTGCTTTGTTTGTGTTGACTTTGTAAAGTGACCTTGAGTCTGAGAAAGGCGCTATATAAATAAATTATTACAGTGCATGAAAATGCACTGTACTGTTCTTCCTAGGCAACTTCTTCTTATTATTCCGCTTACCACTTTTTCCGTACGCAATTTCTCTTGAACAGTTTAACTTAGAAACTTCGTTCAAACTTTGTAACGTAGGTCTTCAAACAGACCAGGTTGCTATGTCTTTTCAACTTTGAAACTTTTATACTTTTGAAACTATTAAAGAAAAACTTTTAAAAAATCTCCATAGACTTAACATTGTGATTGTGACATCACAATACGGCCATTAAGCAATTATAATCCTATGCCAGGTGTTCAGGCCACCTGCAGCAACTGCCAGTCTCAGGCTTTAAGCATACAATCTGGGTCTCTTAAGACTACACATCCTGTTCAACTGTTTCCTCTGCCCAAAACTGTTTCAAAATAAAAGTCCTCACTACAATAATTCACTGTTAAACAATTTAACCCATTAAACTACTGAACTTTTTACATTCAACTTTTAAACGGTCTATTTTTAAATCTATCATTAAACTATCTATCTATTAAACTAGCTGTCTATCAACAACTTTTAAACTATATACATTCAACTTTTAAACAGTCTACTTTTAAACTATCATTAGGGACACCAGGCAAGCCTGATGCTTTTTCTCTAAGAAACTCCCCCTTCGCTCGGTCTGAAGCTCTTTTCCTTTTCTTTGCATCTTCCGTCAAGGGTTTTCGCTGCCTTTTTCGCCGGCTCTGCCATTATACACACGTTTGCAACAATCGCTAGCGTTTAGTTAGCCTGCCTCTGTGCTGTGGATGCAGGATGTAATTGATCCTGCTTTGGTCGATATCCCTACAGGCAGTAGGGGCGGGCGAGAGAGTCTTCATTCGCACTGTAATGAGTCATTTAACCATATACCGATTTACAAAGATGAGTAATTAACACGAAAATGTTGCCTGGTGTCCATTTAAACTATCTATTAAACTAGCTGTCTATCAACAAATTTTAAACTATCTACATTCAACTTTTAAATGGTCTACTTTTAAACTATCATTAAACTATCTATCTATTAAACTAGCTGTCTATGAACAACTTTTAAACTATATACATTCAATTTTTAACTCATTGAGTGCCAAAAACGTAATATTAAGTTTTTCCTTCCCATGCGTTGAGTGCCAAAAATGTAATATTACGTTTTTAGCTTTTTTTTAAATTACGAAACTAGACACTCTAACACAACTTATATGTGATTTTGGGAACTCTGTGATGAATGGAAATTAAATATATGACGATCGAAAACTCATGAAAACGCACAATCTGGACATTTTATCTGGACATTTTATCATAACTCGGTTGCCACTTTGGGTCGAATCAGTGACGCATGCACGTCAGGTCAAAACCAGGCCATTTTCGTGGGTCTATCACTAGGTGGCAGTCTCGCCAGGTCTCGCTGATCACTTCCCGGAAAGTTTACACAAGTAAGTAACAGGCAACACTTCATATTTCATGAAAGACGTTATCTCCATTTCTAGAAAAAAACAGCGATTTTGATGAAAACTAGCCACTGTTTAGCTTGGGATTTCTCAGAAACAGACAACTTTTAAATGGTCTACTTTTAAACTATCATTAAACTATCTATCTATTAAACTAGCTGTCTATGAACAACTTTTAAACTATATACATTCAACTTTTAAACAGTCTACTTTTAAACTATCTATCTATAGTAACTAAAGGTAAACTATGCAGTATTGGCAATTTCCTTACTGTTTTCTCGGTTTTTGCTTCTTTTGCGCTGGCTCTGTCATGACGAATGTCTGAGAAACTCCATCGCTACCTTTTTCTAGCCGGTACCTGGCGTGTATGTGTATTTGAATGCAGTAAAGCAATTTGTTACACTCGTTATACTTCCTGACACTGAGGCCGTCGGCCCGCCGGCCCACAGTTGCAAGGGTGGTTTTTCCGCTCACAGGCGCTAGGGGGAAGCGAGACGGCCACCATTCAACCCGAAAAAAGTCATATAACCATTCCAATGACTCTGAAGCTGTTAAATGAAGGTAAATTAAGCTAAAAAAACGTCCATATTAAGCTAAAAAACCTGATTAGTGTGCCTTTAAACTAGCTGTCTATCAACAACTTTTAACTCTTGTCATCAACTATGTCAACACTTGTCATCAACTATGACTCCTACCCACTGTAGCTAGTTAGCATGGTTAGCATAGTTAACATTGTTTACATAGTCAGCATTTTTAGCAAAACTGCTAGAAAACATTAGCTAAGTTAGCTAAGTAGCATGGTTAGCATAGTTAGCATTGTTAGCAGAGTTAAAATTGTTAGCATAACTGCTAGCAAACATTAGAGCGATTCTAACTTTCAGTTATCGTCAAATATCTGCCTATACACAGCCATTAAACTATTTGAATATCAACATTCATTAAACTTTCAGTCTGTCAAAAACTTTTAAACTATCTACATTCAACTTTTAAACAGTCTACTTTTATCAACTTTTATTAAGCTATGCAACCACCATGTCTATCCTAGCATTACCGTAGTAACCATCTCTGTATTATCTATTTTAACTATACATGATATTTTCACAACTTTTGCATTTTCATGCACTGGTAATTCCTTGGAATTGCATTTCTAGTTATTATTATTATTTTATTATTATCACACATGCACACACACACACGCACTCATACACAGACACACACACACACACACACATTAGACAATAATAATGTAGGATAATATATGTGTGTGTGTGTGTGTGTGTGTCCTGCAGGTGTGAGGAGGATGTGAACGAGTGTGAGGGGGAGGAGTGTGAGAACGGTGGCGTGTGTGTTAACACGTTCGGCTCCTTCTTCTGTAACTGCACGCCGGGCTTCGTGGGTCGCCTGTGCAGACTGCGTCCCGTGCTGGTGCCTGACATGCAGGCTGGCCACGCCTACCTGGGGCGGGAGGAGCTGATCGGCATGGCGACGGTGCTGTTCCTCATCGTGCTGCTGGTGCTGCTGTTCGTGGCGCTGCGCAAGCGTCTGTTCCGGAAGAGTCCGTCTCGTCTGGCGCTGGACCCTGCGGCCGCCGCCCTGCTGCACAAGACCAACGGAGCCTTCGCGCCGCCCACACACACGCTCACACACACACACACGCACGCGCCCACACACACGCTCACACACACACACACACTCACACACTCTGCGGGACTCTTTACCGAGGGGGCGGGGCCTCCACAGGTGCCTGTCAGGCCCATGGCATACACGCCCTGTTTCCAAGGCAACGATGGAACGCGAGGAGTGAGCGGCGCCCTGGAGAAGGGGGCGGAGCTTACAGAGATGACTACGTTCCACCCCTCAGAGGCGTCTCCACGGATACTGGGCGGAGTATCAGCGCGAAGGGGCGTGGTCGTGTGCAGCGTCGCTCCCAACCTCCCACCCACCTCCCCCTGCCCCTCCGACTGCGACTCTCTCAAGAGCCCCTGGGACGGCCACGAGGGTGTGTACATGTGTGTGTGTGTGTGTGTGTGTGTGTGTTTTGAGTGTATCTATGTCTATGTACTGTATGTGGTTAGGTAAAGAAAATGGGATGTGTTTAACATGATAAAGGTTGTAATGCTGTGTGTGTGTGTGTGTGTGTGTGTGTGTGTGTGTGTGTGTGCATACGTGCGTGCGTGCGTGCGTGCGTATGTCTGTCTGTGTGTGCGCATGTGGGTGCGTGTGTGTGTGTGTGTGTGTGTGTGCGCGCGCGTGTGTGTGTGTGTGTGTGCACACACACGGGGCTTATTTATTTAAACACTTCACTCACACACTTACACACACTGTGTTGTCACAATACCACAATTGATGTTAATACGTTAATATGTTAATACGATACAGAAATATCTCGCTACCGATACTGAAACAGTACCAAGGCAGAGACCCAAACCATCAAGAACATTTACAATAACAACAGGAGATAATTAATTAACACACACACACACATTCACATAGTCACACACACACTCACATAGTTACATACACACACAGACACACACACAGTCACACACACACAGTCACATACACACACACTCACATACACACACACTCACATACACACACACTCACATAGTCACATACACACACAGTCACACACACACAGTCACATACACACACACTCACATACACACACACTCACATAGTCACATACACACACAGACACACACAGTCACACACACACAGTCACATACACATTACATTACATCAGGGCTGTAGTCAAGAC
>NC_055971.1:34987562-34992562 GCF_018492685.1 Alosa sapidissima | reverse complement strand
CAACCCAAAACCCAAATAAGGAAGCGGGTGCCGACTGCGCAGCCTGAGTCTCGTCGTAAGCAAGCGGGCTAGATGAATGGCCTACTCCAGAACTAGACAGGAAAAATCCTGTCTCCCGTTTTTGGGAAGCTAAATGTTGACAGGTATGATCGTGACAGAAGAACCATGCCAACTTTGGATGCGGTTATCTTAGCGATACTTTTTGCAATATTTCATAAAATATAATAAAATGTTGCTTAGAACCCAAAGCAATGAAATATCCATGTTGTTTTACTCATAATACGTTTCATAAATGTATAATCCAGCTCATACAAAACCCAGGAATTATGAAAAATCAGTCGTTTTTCCTGGTGAAAACGCGTCTAGGAAATGCTCCATTTCATTCATTTCTCTCATTGCTGTCTGGAAAAATCCAGATAAAGAGTTTTAGAACTTTGGCTGACCAGCTATGGCATGTACTGTGTACATATTTTCATTTCTGTGCGAGGGAACTACTTGTCCCACCAGCTTGACGATAGTTTGAATGAAAGACAAGATGACTAACTTACCACCTTTTCCATTGAGTAAATTCAACTTCCAAGATGGGAAAATCAGTTTTCATCGGATGATACACATCGCTTATGACGGCCTCGGATGATACACATCGCTTATGACAGCCTCGGCATCCATCTTTGATTCCAGCAGGTTACGAAAGTGTGTGAATTAAGGCATAAACATTTCCATGGCAACGGTGATCTCTACCAATCAAAGACTCTCCTTTTACACGTTAGGATTTTAGATGCCCCGTGAACTTTTGGTGTCTATATGAGTATATACAATTGCTTAGTCATGTCATAGATGGTTTTAAGTCTACCATGGACGGTTATGATTTTATGGTTTATAATCCAGTTCTCAATAGAGAAATTGAATTTGATTCTTACTTCTGGGACTGTTGAGCTCTATTGCCTATAGGTATTAGAAAGCTAGATACCGCATTGGGCTCCAGAACATAGATATTAGAAAGCTAGATACCGCATTGGGCTCCAGAACATAGACATTAGAAAGCTAGATACCACATTGGGATCCAGAACATAGATATTAGAAAGCTAGATACCGCATTGGGCTCCAGAACGTACGTAAATTACTGTTCCGGTTCCGGCGCCGTCGAAAGAGGCAGCCTGTCGAGGTAGCTCCGTGTCTTTTCTTGAATTTCCCCTTGAGGATCAATAAAGTATCTATCTATCTATCTATCTATCAAATAGCGTCGCCATCTTGGTGGGGGCAACGTTCACTGGAGGCCAACGGAGGAGCATGTGACTCTGATTGGACATCACACAGGTGCCTCTGATTCCTGGCAAGTGTTGCCCTGAGCAATATGGAGGCCGTATGCCATCTAATAGAACTCCACGGACAATGCGGTATCTGTCTTTGTAATATCTGTGCCATTACAATGTTGGATTGATCAGCGTATTCACAAGGCTCTCCCGGTTGCATAGAGCGATGGTTCTCAAGATATGATCTACCGCAGGGAATTGGGCAAACAAGCTGTCAATCAGGCACCCCAGCTTTGATTGACAATAACTCAAGCCTTCAGCAAGCCTCGAAGATGAGACCTGGATGTCCCTGTAGCAGAGGAGTAGACCATTCCGATGACATGTTACCGCAAGAACCCTAAAAAACGCCCCTGAAAACCGTCTTAAAAAAGAATGCAAAAGGACCTTTTTACCAAAAATTCATACAGACAATAAAACTTACTACACAAGAACACTTTTGAGTAGAAGCATAATCTTGGTGTCAAATGAAAGCTAACCCTCTTGAGTTTCTTGTTCATTCTGCCCCTTCACTACAACTAACTGCCCCCTTACTACAACCAACTGCCCCTCACTACAACTAACTCACTACAACTAACTGCCCCATCACTACAACTAACTGCCCCCTCACTACAACCAACTGCCCCTCACTACAACTAACTCACTATAACTAACTGCCCCATCACTACAACCAACTTCCCCCTCACTACAACCAACTGCCCCATCACTACAACTAACTCACTATAACTGACTGCCCCATCACTACAACTAACTGCCCCCTCACTACAACCAACTGCCCCCTCACTACAACTAACTGCCCCTCACTACAACTAACTCACTACAACTAGCTTCCCCATCACTACAACCAACTGCCCCCTCACTACAACCAACTGCCCCATCACTACAACTAACTCACTATAACTGACTGCCCCATCACTACAACTAACTGCCCCCTCACTACAACCAACTGCCCCCTCACTACAACTAACTGCCCCTCACTACAACTAACTCACTACAACTAGCTTCCCCATCACTACAACTAACTGCCCCCTCACTACAACTAACTGCCCCCTCGCTACAACTAGCTGTACTTCAAAGTGTTTCAGCGTTCAAAAAAACTGTAATAAGTCTATAGATTGCATGGCAGTGACTGTCATAGAATCAAAAAAGCATTATTTCACATGAATCTGCTAAAACACAGTTACACTCTGTTGTGTATTACATCACACAGTCTGACCGTTTCTGATAATTCTACTAGGTCTTAGCTTTCATAAGAGGTCAAGCATTTGATGATGGGCCAAGGCTTCCATAAGAGGTCAAGCATAGCATTTGATGATGGGCCAAGGCTTTCATAAGAGGTCAAGCATAGCATTTGATGATGGGCCAAGGCTTCCATAAGAGGTCAAGCATTTGATGATGGGCCAAGGCTTCCATAAGAGGTCAAGCATAGCATTTGATGATGGGCCAGGGCTTTCATAAGAGGTCAAGCATTTGATGATGGGCCAAGGCTTTCATAAGAGGTCAAGCATAGCATTTGATGATGGGCCAAGGCTTCCATAAGAGGTCAAGCATTTGATGATGGGCCAAGGCTTCCATAAGAGGTCAAGCATAGCATTTGATGATGGGCCAAGGCTTTCATAAGAGGTCAAGCATTTGATGATGGGCCAAGGCTTTCATAAGAGGTCAAGCATAGCATTTGATGATGGGCCAAGGCTTTCATAAGAGGTCAAGCATAGCATTTGATGATGGGCCAAGGCTTCCATAAGAGGTCAAGCATTTGATGATGGGCCAAGGCTTTCATAAGAGGTCAAGCATAGCATTTGATGATGGGCCAAGGCTTTCATAAGAGGTCAAGCATAGCATTTGATGATGGGCCAAGGCTTTCATAAGAGGTCAAGCATAGCATTTGATGATGGGCCAAGGCTTCCATAAGAGGTCAAGCATAGCATTTGATGATGGGCCAAGGCTTTCATAAGAGGTCAAGCATTTGATGATGGGCCAAGGCTTTCATAAGAGGTCAAGCATAGCATTTGATGATGGGCCAAGGCTTTCATAAGAGGTCAAGCATAGCATTTGATGATGGGCCAAGGCTTCCATAAGAGGTCAAGCATTTGATGATGGGCCAAGGCTTTCATAAGAGGTCAAGCATAGCATTTGATGATGGGCCAAGGCTTTCATAAGAGGTCAAGCATAGCATTTGATGATGGGCCAAGGCTTCCATAAGAGGTCAAGCATTTGATGATGGGCCAAGGCTTTCATAAGAGGTCAAGCATAGCATTTGATGATGGGCCAAGGCTTTCATAAGAGGTCAAGCATAGCATTTGATGATGGGCCAAGGCTTCCATAAGAGGTCAAGCATAGCATTTGATGATGGGCCAAGGCTTTCATAAGAGGTCAAGCATTTGATGATGGGCCAAGGCTTTCATAAGAGGTCAAGCATAGCATTTGATGATGGGCCAAGGCTTTCATAAGAGGTCAAGCATAGCATTTGATGATGGGCCAAGGCTTCCATAAGAGGTCAAGCATAGCATTTGATGATGGGCCAAGGCTTTCATAAGAGGTCAAGCATTTGATGATGGGCCAAGGCTTTCATAAGAGGTCAAGCATAGCATTTGATGATGGGCCAAGGCTTTCATAAGAGGTCAAGCATAGCATTTGATGATGGGCCAAGGCTTTCATAAGAGGTCAAGCATAGCATTTGATGATGGGTCAATGTATGTGTGGACAGTGGCCATTTTTTTTACAGCAGATATATAGGTTCAAAATGTCAGTTATCAGCATCCATTGACTAGTAATAATCGGTATCAGTATCGGCCCTGAAAAAGCCATATCGGTCGACCCCTAGTGTGTGTGTGTGTGTGCGTGCGTGCGTGCGTGCGTGCGTGTGCGTGTGTGTTTGTGTGTGTGTGTGCATGTAGTGATCTCTCTCTCTCTCTCTCTCTGTGTGCTCCACTCTTACTAGTGTCTGTTATGGACCAGAATCAGACATACAACAGAGGTGACTCCTCCCCCTCTCCCTCTCTTTTCCTCTCCTCTCCCTCCCCCTCTCTCTCTCTCCTCTCCTCCCCCTCTCTCTCTCTCCTCCCCCTCTCTCTCTCTTTCTCTCTTTTCCTCTCCCTCCCTCTCTTTCTCTCTCCCTCCCTCTCTCTCTTTCTCTCTCCTCTCCCTCCCTCTCTTTCTCTCTCCTCTCCCTCCCTCTCTCTCTCTCTTTCTCTCTCCTCTCCCTCCCTCTCTCTCTTTTCCTCTCCCTCCCTCTCTCCCCTCTTTCTCTGTCTCGCTCTCTCTCCTTTGTACTGTGTGTGTGTGTATTTGCCTGCCTCCATTGTGGATTGCTATAACACACAACCCCATGTGTGTGTGTGTGTGTGTGTGTGTGTCCCTGCGCTTCTGTGATTCATGTCATATGCTTGTGCCACATTCCAGCTTTCTGTTCTCTAGTGATGAACTGATGATGTGGATGATGATGATGATTCTTGTTGCCATAGTGATGACCATTGTCTTTCAGGCTGTCGTAGCATGGCACACTACAGCATGATGGAGCATGACCCCTCATCTGTTACTAGCTCCCATGTGTGTGTGTGTGTGCAGGTGTGTGTGTGGGTGTGTGTGTGTATGTGTAGATAGATAGATAGATAAATACTTTATTGATCCCCAAGGGGAAATTCAAGGTCCCAGTAGTCCCACACACAACATAAACATAAACAGGATGAA
>NC_055971.1:34955062-34982562 GCF_018492685.1 Alosa sapidissima | reverse complement strand
GAGTGTGTGTGGGTGTGTATGTGTGAGAGAGAGATTGTGTGTGTGTGTGTGTGTGTGTGTATGTGATAGGGGACTGCATTGTGACGTTGCTGATAGTGTATAGTTGTGTTTCTTTAGACTGATTGTACAGTGTAAATAGACCCCAGAGCAGAGTTTATACCAATACATCTGCAGGGAGGCACACACACACACTCATACAAATACACACACTTGTACAGACACACACACACACACACACTTACACTTATACACACACACACTTTCTCTGATCCCTTTCTGAATGCTTCCAGTAAGTTCTGTACTCTGAGGGCGTGTCGGGACAGATCAAATGTTTTTTAAACAGAAAATTAAATAAACAGTTTAACTCAACAGGTAGCCTCTTAATGTGTGTGTGCGTGTGAGTGTAACTGAATAGGACTGTGTGTGAGTTAGTCTGAGAGTATGTGTGCGTGTGTTTGCAGCGTTAATGTGTTTGGTTGTTGTGTGGTGTAAGTGTGTGTGTTAGAAGTGTCTACTGAAGCATGGGTGTGTTTCATAACGAATGTGTATTTTAGCGATCTGAAACACCTAGTGTGTCCAGTCCACATTTGCTAATTTAACGGTGTGATTTTGGGATCAGAGACCGCATGCATTGTTCAAAAGGGTTGTTCTTCTGTTTCTTAATCAGTCATGGGTGTGTTTTGGACGTAACATCTTTCAAAAATACAATGAGTGACATTTGTGAACGTAGCCTGAAAAAAAACAAGCTTACCTCAATAATGTTTGAATGACTGAATAAAACTAGAATTGCATCTCCGAGGAACTGTAAGAGTGGGTTTGATCAGGGGCATGGAACCCGGCTTCATTCAAGGATTCCAACAGTACCTCATTTTGGAAAATCAGACATACAAGTCAAAAGTTACATGCAAAAACTATCAAAACCCGCCGAAAAACAGGAGTAACGCATAAACGACAAGGGGCAGCCACACAAAAAACGCCAGCAACATACACCTGTTCGGGCCTGAATTTTTAGAGTTGGAACCGTGTCGATAGCTCAAACGCTCTAGGAGTCCGCACAAAAAGTGAGTGAACGGAAAAAATAAATAAAAAAAAGAAATAAATAAACTAAACTTAAAGGGTTCAGGATTTTCAACACGTTTCATCCTTCTAGTTGCAAGTCATCAGTATGTGTTAGCCTGCCACTAAAAACAGTCTTACCCACTCCACAGTAATTATAATGCCAAACTATCGATGTAAATGTCTGTGTTTAGTGTTAGAAATAAAACTACTCTTGCATCGCATTGCAATAGTTATACTTTGTTCCCTGAAGTTGGTAGTAAGGCTACGTTCACAAATGTCACTCTCATTGTTTCCATAAATGCACAAATAGGCTGACACCAGACATAATTTCACTGCATTTCTTACTTCCAGTAACTATATGCATGTGACAATAAACTTCCTTGTATCCTTGTATAAGCAACGGCAGCGGCGGGCTGATATTACCTAGGCTACTACTAGGTGTCCCGATTGGAGTGCGCTTCTCTGTTTACTTTTCGGCGCAGTACTACTAACCGAAGCAAGTAAAATTCAACCGCTGCTGAGAAACTAGTCCCTCTAAATGTAATGCGATCATTTAAAATGCAAGGACAGAATAATGTTAGAAATAAAACTATCACCACAGACATTTACATCGATAGTCTGAGAGAGAAGTCCGGACTCACAGGCTCACAGACTTTGGTGCGCGTTATCGCAGAATTCGTAAGGGCTTAGGGCTGTCCCAAAGTCACATTCGTAAGGGCTTAGAGCTGTCGCAAAGTCACATTTCAAAGGGTGTGAAGGGTTTGAGTACACACTAACTGAACCCTTGCCGTGAGTCTGCATCAGTGCACACTTCACCAAAGGGAGACCATGGGGAATCCGGAAATCACAAAGGTAAACAACAGCACGACTCACGTGCATGGTGCAAGTGTCAGCAACATCTTAGTTATTAAACATCGCCAAGGTAACCTGTGATGTCGTGAAGTGCTGTCCCAATCCCAGTTATACCCATTTGAGCCCATGTGGCCTCACACACACACACACACACACACACTCACTCACACAAACACACACTCACTCAGCATCTGAGATCAGGTAAGTCTGAGTCCTCAGGGCACTTTGTGATTCAGCAAGAGAGGGAGGGAGAGAGATCAGAGTGATGAGGTATTTAAAGATTAATTAATTTATTAATAATTTATTCAAATTCTAGTAGCGTTAACACTCGGAGACGCCCAACATTCCATGTGTGTGTGTGTGCCTCTCAAAGAGTCCATGTAAACACACACCTGATGAGTGTGTGTGTGTTAGGGTCCATGAAAGCTGTCCATGTAAACACATACCTGATGAGTGTGTGTGTGTTAGGGTCCATGAAAGCTGTCCATGTAAACACATACCTGATGAGTGTGTGTGTGTGTGTGTTAGGGTCCATGAAAGTAACCCGTGCCCAACAGGACAGATGTGTGTGTGTGTGTGTGTGTGTTGGGGTCCATGAAAGTAGCCCATGTAAACACCTGGTGGTCTGGAATGTAAGCAAGGTCAAATGCAAAACATACTGTACATCCATTTTCATTTCACAGGGTGTGGCACTGTTTGGTCCCTCTGTGTGTGTGTGTGTGTGTGTGTGTGTGTGTGTCTACAGTTTGGTCATTGTGTGTATTTGTTTGCACACAGTTGTTTTGATCAGTATGTGTGTGTGTTGCTCAGTGTGTGGGGGGGGCAGTGGGCAGGCCAGTAGGGGTGGGTGTGGTCCAGGTGGCATTATCGTTGTAAAGGGTCTGGTCGCCAGGGGCGATGATCTCCTCCAAGGTGGCGTAGGTTCCGGTGAGGAACCCCAGAATGCCAATCAGCACGATGGTCAGATCTTTGGCCAGGACGGAGAGAGGGAGAGAGGGAGAGAGCGAGGGAGAGGCGGACGATGAGGCGGACGACAGAAGCAGCAGCTCCACCAGCGGTGGGAACACCAGCGCCAACGCAGAGCTGCTGAAAGCCCCCACCAGAGAAATGACCACGTCCAGCCGTGGAACCAGCACCGCCATCACACCTGCACACACACACACACACACATTATACACACATTATACACACACACACGATACACACACATTATACACTCACACACACACACATATATACACTCACAGGGATGTTAGAAAATATGAGGAAACACTTTATAACCCTGCTGAAACCCAGCCTTTGCTGGGTAGCTGCTTTTAGCTGCTTATGCTGGTAGCTGCTTTTAGCTGCTTATGCTGGTAGCTGCTTTTAGCTGCTTATGCTGGTAGCTGGTCTTAGCTGGTCTTTGCTGCTTATGCTGGTAGCTGCTTTTAGCTGCTTATGCTGGTAGCTGGTCTTTGCTGCTAGCAGCTGCTTTTGCTGGTAGCTGGTCTTTGCTGGTAGCTGCTTTTAGCTGGTCTTTGCTGGTAGCTGCTTTTAGCTGGTCTTTGCTGGTAGCTGCTTTTAGCTGCTTTTGCTGGGAGCTGCTTTTAGCTGGTCTTTGCTGGTTTTCTTCCAGCTCTTGCTGGTCTTTGCTGGTGTAGCTGGTTGGGCCACCAGCTGGATATGCTGGCGTGACCATCTGAGGAAGCTGATCATGTCGGTGTGACCAGCCTGTCGTGTGGGATACAGCTGGTGCAAGATGGTAATGCTGGTGACCAGCCTGTCAAGCTGGTCATGCTGGTTTGCTAGAATGACCAACATAAGCTGGCATGGCCAGTTAAACCAGCACTATAGACCAGCAACACCAGCTAAAATGACCAGCTTGAGGTGGTACGACAAGCAAAACCAGCTGAATTACCTGGGAAAACCAGCTGAAGGTATGTTTTCGCAAGAGTTTTGCTGGTCTAGCAGGTCAACCCATCATAGGGTGGTCAAACAAGCTGGTCAACCAGCAAACCACCTTTAGCTGGTCAGGCTGTTTTTTTCAGCAGGGAAGTTACCCGAACACATGGTAAAGACCAAAGAAATTAAGACAATTACCATATTTTCTGGACTATAAGTCGCACCTTTTTTCATAGTTTGGCTAGCGACTTAGTCAGGTGCGACAAAATATATATAATTAAACATGTTGTTAAATGTTAATTCCTGCTGGCAGACATGAATCTCTGCACGAAGCGAACCATTAGCGTCTACGGCCACGAGAGGGCGCTCTAGCTGGCAGACATGAATCTCTGCACGAAGCATACCATTAGCGTCTACGGCCACGAGAGGGCGCTCTAGCTGGCAGACATGAATCTCTGCACGAAGCATACCATTAGCGTCTACGGCCACGAGAGGGCGCTCTAGGCTTGTGACTCGCTGGCTTGTTATGTTCATTTAGCCTATTCAGCTTCCCAGGCACTTCCCATGCGGGGCAGCTGTGGCCTACTGGTTAGGGCATCGGGCTTGTAATCGAAGGGTTGCCGGTTCAATCCCCGACCAGTAGGAAAAAATGTGGGTGCGGGAAGAGGTTGAGCACTGCTCTTCCATGCCCACATCCCTGGCTGAAGTGCCCTTGAGCAAGGCACCTAACCCCTCACTGCTCCCCGAGCGCCGCTGTAGCAGGCAGCTCACTGCTCCGGATTAGTGTGTGCTTCACCTCACTGTGTGTTCACTGTGTTCTGAGTGTGTTTTACTAATTCACGGATTGGGATAAATGCAGAGACCAAATTTCCCTCACGGGATGAGTATATATAGTTATACTTATGTTCAACACAGCCAACCATTAGCATTTCGCTAATCGCTAGCATCTACCTAACAAATTACACAGCAAAGGACAACGGCAGTTCAAACGAAGGTAAGCAAACAAACGTCTAGTTATTGTTAATATTCCTCATCTGGCATAAAGGAGACATCATCTCAACAAACTGCAGCCAGGTAACCAACATCAAGCTGAATAGCGTAGCTGAATAACTGTGTTGCATTAACATACCTACCGGACACCTATTCAGCCTGTTGTTCTGTGTGCTATTGTGTAGTTGAATAACTTGCCTTTCCAGATTAAATGTCGGTTCTTGGTTTTGGATTTCGTGAAATAAATTTCTAAATAAATGCGACTCATAGTCCAGTGCGACTTATGTATGTTTTTTCCTCTTCATGACACATTTCTTGACTGATGAGACTTATACTCCGGAGCAACTTATAGTCCGGAAAATACGGTACAATGATTTGCAACTAACTTTCCAACTATACGTATTTACAACATTTTAACAATATCTAAATACATTGAACTAAATAAAATATATTAAAAGAATGTCAAATATCTGTCAAATATTGAAACAAACATAATATCTAGGCTACACTTCAGGCAAATGCAAAACTATATCTTTGATTTAGGCTAAATAACTTCCCCATTAAAAAAATAGGCTATAGCAATGCTGTCATGCTATCTGACATATGCATACTCGATATGCCAACTGACATGGGGGAATTCGATGAATATTGCATATGACTATTCGATGACTATTGCATATGACTATTGCATATGACTATTGTACATGACTATTCAATGACTATTGCATATGACTATTCGATGACTATTGCATTGCACATGGCTGGGGATGTATAAAATATGTGTCAACTTACATTGATTTCCCTCTGAAAAAAATGATGTTATGCTTTTTTTCCCCTGGATTCATTTTGATTTTCCTTGTTGTGCCCCAAGCTTCACAGAACTCCTCACGTCTGTGACAGGCACAAGTAAGATAAGTATAAGTATGTATAAGTATATATACTCTTTTGATCCCGTGAGGGAAATTTGGTCCCTGCATTTATCCCAATCCGTGAATTAGTGAAACACACTCAGCACACAGTGAACACACAGTGAGGTGACTTATCCCACATTGGACTTTCAGACCATATAACTGTTATGCTAATGCCCGCATACAGACAAAGGGTAAAAGCAAACAAACCGGTTCGTAAGCAGGTAAAAGTGTGGCCTGAGGGAGCCTCCGATGCTCTTCAAGACTGCTTTGACACAACAGACTGGGAAATGTTTAAGCAGGCAGCCACTTACAACAACCGGACAGACATAGAGGAGTATACAGACACTGTAACCTCTTACATCACCAAGTGCATTGATGATGTGACCCACACAAAAGACATCATCACTCGGGCTAACTGGAAGCCATGGCTGACAGGGGATGTCCTCAGGCTGCTGAGGGCCAGAGACAAAGCCTACAGAGCTGGGGATGAAGCTGGCATGAGAACAGCGAGAGCCAACCTGTCCCGTGGCATCAAGGAAGCAAAAAAGGAATACACTCACAAGATAACCACCCACTTCAAAGACAGCAGGAACGCACAAAGCCTATGGCAGGGCATTCAGGCCCTCACGGACTACAAGCCCGCGCCACAGAGCTGTGAGAGCAACATCCCTCTGCTCAACAACCTGAACTGCTTCTTTGCTCGCTTTGAAGCACAAAACAGCACCTGCCCACAGAAGACCCATCCCCCTCTACATGAGCAGCCCCTGTGCCTCTCTGCCGACAGCGTGAAGAGGACACTTGCTGCTATCAACACCCGTAAGGCAACAGGTCCAGACAACATTCCAGGTCGTGCGCTGAAGGACTGCGCAGGGGAGCTTAAGGATGTCTTCACAGACATCTTTAACACTTCCCTGAAGCAAGCCATCGTCCCATCATGTTTCAAAGCTGCCACCATCATACCTGTGCCGAAGAAAACTGCTCCATCCTGCTTCAATGACTACCGCCCTGTGGCACTGACACCCATCATCATGAAGTGCTTTGAGCGGCTTGTCATGTCACATATCAAATCCATTCTCCCCCCCACCCTGGACCCCTTCCAGTTTGCATACCGAGCCAAGCGGTCTACAGAGGATGCAATCTGCTCTGCCCTCCACCCAGCCCTCACCCACCTGGAAAAAAGAGACTCATATGTGAGATTGCTGTTTATAGACTTCAGCTCTGCATTCAACACCATAATACCACAACAACTCATCAGCAAACTTGACAAACTGGGACTCAGCACCTACCTCTGCAACTGGCTACTGGACTTCCTCTGTCAGAGGCCTCAAGTAGTACGTGTTGGCAACAATACCTCAAGCAGCATCACACTGAGCACAGGGGCCCCCCAAGGCTGCGTGCTCAGTCCGCTGCTCTTCACCCTGCTGACGCATGACTGCACTGCAACCTACAGCAACAATCACATAGTGAAATTTGCTGACGACACAACTCTGGTGGGTCTCATCACCAAGGGCGACGAGACCCAATACAGGTTGGAGGTCGACCATCTGACCACGTGGTGCAGGGACAACAACCTCCTGCTGAACGTCAGCAAGACAAAAGAGATTGTTGTTGACTTCCGGAGAGGTCACACCCAACACCTGCCACTGACCATCGACGGTGCTGTGGTGGAGAGAGCGAGCAGCACCAAATTCCTGGGGGTGCACATCAGCGAAGACCTCTCCTGGACCACCAACACTGCATCACTGGCGAAGAGAGCTCAGCGCCGCCTGTACTTCCTGCGGAAACTCAGGCGAGCAAGTGCTCCACCAGCCATCATGACCACATTCTACCGAGG
The DNA here is from genome assembly GCF_018492685.1 of Alosa sapidissima. Taxonomy (NCBI): domain Eukaryota; kingdom Metazoa; phylum Chordata; class Actinopteri; order Clupeiformes; family Clupeidae; genus Alosa; species Alosa sapidissima. The sequence continues at coordinate 34,975,032 of NC_055971.1, read as the reverse complement.
CACCATTGAGAGCATCCTCTCCAGCTGTATCGCTGTGTGGGGCGGAAGCTGCACTGAATACAACAGGAAAGCCCTGCAGCGCATAGTGAACACAGCTGGAAGGATTATTGGTGCTTCACTCCCCTCCCTGAAGGACATTTACACCACCCACCTCACCCGCAAGGCGACCAAAATTGTGAGTGATGCAAGTCACCCCGCTCACAATCTGTTCGATCTACTGCCCTCTGGGAAGAGGTACAGAAGCCTGCGCTCCCGCACTACCAGACTCACCAACAGCTTCATACACCAAGCTGTAAGGATGCTGAACTCTCTCCCTCCTCTCCCCCCTCCACCCTCAGCTACATAACATCCTGGACATTGGACCCACAATGGCCGCGTGCACTACTCCACTTGCACACTTGCACACTTGTACACTTTACAACTTGTTGTTGTCCTGAAAACACAACACATCTGCTGCTCTTACATAACTTGCACCACTATGTCACTTTCTTTCTTACTTAGGTCAAACAGAACTACACAAGCCTTTTATTGGCCTGACTTTGCACTAGTATTTTATTGACTGTCTATGCACAATTTCAACCAAATTTTGCTGCTCTTATTTTTTTCATTATTATATGTGCCCTCTTATTTACTTACTTTTTTGTTTACTTGAATGTTATGTTTGTCTGTGGACTTAAATTGGTAAAATATGTCTTGTCTTCACCGTGGGATAGTGAGAAACGTAATTTCGATCTCTTTGTATGTCTGGAACATGTGAAGAAATTGACAATAAAGCTGACTTTGACTTTGACTTTGACTTTGACACACACTAATCCGGGGAGCAGTGAGGGGTTAGGTGCCTTGCTCAAGGGCACTTCAGTCGTGGATGTGGGCATGGGAGAGCAGTGCTCAACCACTTCCCCCACCCACATTTTTCCTACTGGTCGGGAATCGGTAAACCGGCAACCCTTCGCTTACAAGCCCGAAGCCCTAACCAGTAGGCCACGGCTGCCCCTATAGCCTAGCCAGTAGGCCACGGCTGCCCCTATAGCCAAATGACCAGCTTGTTTAGGACCCCCCTGAGCGCTATTAGATAGGATACACTGTGTCCGATGCTGCCTATGAGGAGTTGATGCACTGTGTCCGATGCTGCCTATGAGGTTAGATAGGATGCACTGTGTCCGATGCTGCCTATGAGGAGTTGATGCACTGTGTCCGATGCTGCCTATGAGGTTAGATAGGATGCACTGTGTCCGATGCTGCCTATGAGGAGTTGATGCACTGTGTCCGATGCTGCCTATGAGGTTAGATAGGATGCACTGTGTCCGATGCTGCCTATGAGGAGTTGATGCACTGTGTCCGATGCTGCCTATGAGGTTAGATAGGATGCACTGTGTCCGATGCTGCCTATGAGGAGTTGATGCACTGTGTCCGATGCTGCCTATGAGGAGTTGATGCACCATCTGGTCTCTGGGCTACTCACAGGTCAGGCAGACAAGCAGAGCCCTGAGGAGCAGCTCGAATGGCCGCTTCCAGCTGTCCGTCACGCGGGCCAGGATGGGCGGGAGCAGGATGTCTGCAGGGACAAAGAACTGCACGACGAAGCTCACACACACCCCGAGAGAGTACAGCACCTTCACCAGCTGGTTGGTCCTGCGCGCACACACGCGCACACACACACAGACACACACACACACAGATTAGTATGCCTTGTATTTACTGATGATATTGAGGGGTAGAGTGTGTGCATGCGTGTGTGTCTGTGTGTATGTTTGTGTGTACCATCTCTCCCTTCTTTGGTGAATGTATGTGTGTGTGTGTGTGTGTGTGTGTGTGTGTGTGTCCTTGCATGTCTTTAAGTTCTGCCATGGAAAAGGTTGAGAATCTACCAGCTATCGTGCGATAGGTTGAGAGTTTGTGTGTGTGCGTGCGTGTTTACCAACTATTGTATAGGAGGATGAGTATGTGTGTGTGTGTGTGTGTGTGTGTGTGTATCAACTATAATATAGCAGGTTGAGTGTGTGTGTGTGTGTGTGTGTGTGTGTGTATGTGTGTGTGTGTGTGTGTACCAGCTATCGTGCAACAGATGAGTGTGTGTGTGTGTACCATCATGTGGCAGGTTGAGTGTGTGTGTGTGGGTGTGTGTGTGTACCAGCTATCGTGTGGCAGGTTGAGTGTGTGGGTGTGTGTACCAACTATCATGTAGCAGATTGAGTGTGTGTGTGTACCAGCTATCGTGTGGCAGATTGAGTGTGTGTGTGTGTGTGTACCAGCTATCGTGTGGCAGGTTGAGTGTGTGTGTGTACCAGCTATCGTGTGGCAGGTTGAGTGTGTGTGTGTGTGTGTGTGTGTGTGTGTGTGTGTGTGTGTGTGTGTATGTGTGTACACCAGCTATCGTGTGGCAGGTTGAGTGTGTGTGTGTGTACCAGCTATCGTGTGGCAGGTTGAGTGTGTGTGTGTGTGTGTGTGTGTGTGTGTGTGTGTGTGTGTGTGTGTACCAGCTATCGTGTGGCAGGTTGAGTGTGTGTGTGTGTATGTGTGTGTGTATCAGCTATCGTGTGGCAGGTTGAGTGTGTGTGTGTGTGTGTGTGTGTCAGCTATCGTGTGGCAGGTTGAGTGTGTGTGTGTGTGTGTGTGTGTGTGTGTTTGTGTGTGTGTACCAGCTATCGTGTGGCAGGTTGAGTGTGTGTGTGTGTGCGTGTGTGTGTACGAGCTATCGTGTGGCAGGTTGAGTGTGTGTGTGTGTGTACCAGCTATCGTGTGGCAGGTTGAGTGTGTTGGTGTGTGTGTGTGTGTGTGTGTGTGTGTGTGTGTACCAGCTATCGTGTGGCAGGTTGAGTGTGATGCTTCCTTTGATGTCATCACCAAAGTGAAGGTATCCCAGGGTTGCCAAGGAAACGTAGAGCACAATGACCACACCCATCCCAACATTAAGCGCCTGAGGAAACCGAGCTGGTTCCTTCATCTGGTTCTCCAGCGGCAGCACCTACACACATTATACACACAAACACATTACATACATACACACCGATTATACACTCATTACACACACAAACACATACACACATTAGGGGTGGGCGATATGGACAAAAAATAATATCTCGATATTTTTTGTGATTTTGACGATAACGATAATTAGTCAATATCCTTTAAAAAAAATGTTTTTGTCTGAGTTACTTTACAGCTCATTATTTATGAATAGCATCATTACAATAATAACCAATAACCTAACCTGTGACTTTTTAACCAAATCAACCAATGCTTTGTCACTCTATGACACATTTCCAATTCTGCCCCCACTTGTGTGTGTGGCAATGACATGGTGTAGCCAGCTACATTAGAGAAGGTGAATAGGCCTAACAGTTTCCCAAGAGAAAGTCTGAAGCTGAAGTTCCTTTCAAACCTTTATTTCCTTCGATGTTTTCTTTAAGCGCAATCATGTAGTCTAGGCTAGCATTCCAAGTTACAGAATAGAAACTAATGCGTTAGCTTATGGCTAATGTATATGAGAAATCCCATAGAGATGCTAACGGTTAGCATAATCGATAAACGTAGATATTTAGAGCGAACTTCAGTCCATTTACAAAAGAGATAGGCTACATAAGAATAGTTCTTTGTTTACAACTGACTATTAAAATACTCAAAGGCTAATGTTTTCTCTCCATATAATACCGTGTAGGAAAAAATGTCTCACCAATGCTACTTGAACAGAAGTAGCCGCATAAAATCCCAAGTAGGCTACTCTTGCTGCACAAAATAAACATTAGGCTGAGTGGGACAATGTTGTGACCCACTAGTGATCACGTGACACTTGCTCTGCTGCAGCCAGGGGCTTCTCCCGCATACACCTCCTGGATTTAGTGAATGTATGAGGTTTCAATGCGTGATTTCGAGTGTTATTTCCCCATAAGTAATTTAAATACTCGATAATGTCAATTTGCACATCGTTAAAACAACAATCACGATATTATCGCAGACGATATATATCGCCCACCCCTAACACACATTACACACACACATTATTCACACACACACCGATTGTACAAACATTACACACACAAACACATTATTCACACATACACAAACACATTACACACACACACACACACACGCACACACCGATTATACACACATTACACACACAAACACATTATATGCACGCCCCAACACACACACACATTATACTGTACATACATTACATACACATACAGTGGTGTGAAAGTGTTTTTCCCGAGTTCAATTTCTCTAGCCACACTCAGGCCTGATTACTGCCACACCTGTTCTCAATCAAGAAATCACTTTAATAGGAAACACTCTGTGTACTAACACTTAAGTGTAACAAACATGCAACACAATAAGAGATCAGGAAGGGGCAATAAGAGATCAGGAAGGGGGCAATAAGAGATCAGGAAGGGGGCAATAAGAAGTCAGGAAGGGGGCAATAAGAAGTCAGGAAGAGATCAGGAAAGGGGCAATAAGAAGTCAGGAAGAGATCAGGAAGGGGGCAATAAAAAGTCAGGAAGGGGGCAATAAGAAGTCAGGAAGAGATCAGGAAGGGGGCAATAAGAGTTCAGAAAGGGGCAAACACTTTTACACCACTCTAAATAAGGTTGGGCATCGTTTGGGCTTTATCCGATACCGGTGCTAAATCGATACTTTTAAAACGGTGCCGGTGCCACAAAACGGTACTTTGTTTTACAATAAAATGCTCTAAAGCATGAATCGCTTTTTTTGATTCATAATACAAATTTGAACATGAAATTGAACTGTTATATTCAAGTTACTATCAATATCTCATTGCTTCTATGCACAATAAATGTAAGGCTTGCCGTGGATGCAGGCTCTGCTTTCATGTTTATCCAGTGTAGGCGGCTTGCTATATGGCTTGCCATGGAACTGCCAGGTCATGGACAACAGCATTTGTAAGTAGCCTAATCTTACAATGAGGGACTCTGCTTTCAATTTCGATTTCTTCCCCCATAACACGCAATTGTTTTAAACATGTTAAATATGCCGGTGTCGAAGGGTTTCAATACCCAGCGTTAGTAGGCATTTTAACAGCAACTAACAAAGGCTACCCCCTGCCACAGCAGCTTAATTAGCGATAACGTGCGGAGATGGTTCCGTAGCCTTTTAGACAGTTCCAGAATATCAATGCAGAGGTATGTTTGTCATGTCATTATTTTGTACGGAACACACCGTGAAACAAAGTTTTCACAACTTTGCTGATTACATTTCAAATAGATGCCAGTTAGCGCATTAGCAGGTTATTGTGTAAAGTCAGGGTACCCCCAGAATTGTCAGACCTAAATTTAAGACTTTTTAAGACCTTTTTAATACCACTTCAGATGAAATTTAATACCTATATCGCACCCATTCGGATAGAATAAATAATATTAAAGGTAAGATTAAACCTCAAATAATTACTATTTACAAGTGTTTGAACATGCCAACATGAACATGACAGCAGTGCAGTGGCAACGCAAAGATTTGTCGTGGTAGTAATGTGAATGAGGCTACGTTTATACGGTGACGATGAAAAGAGAAGACGCAGAAGTGGCGTCTCGTCTTTTTTATTCGCGTTTAGACGAGCATTCTCAGGGGGAAATCTTTGTTTATATGAAGACGCAAGAGTATGTGATATTCGATTGGATATGCATTCCAGACCGCTGGGTGGTGGTGTGATAGAACCCCGGTACGTCACGCGCAGACATTCTAATTTGACAGTTTAGCCAGAGAGGTAATCAAGGATCTTTGGTTTAGCCGTTTAGACGGAGACGCAACCCGGGTCGTCTTCAAAACTCTACACTCTGGAAGGAGTCTTCAGATTTGTGCGTCTTCAAGCCCCGATGGCGGGGTCGCCGTGGAAACGAAAGGCACTTATGATAAAATATTTTGTCGTCTTCCTTCGCAATCGTTCTCGTATAAACGGCCCCTGAATGTCCTGCTTCATGCAAAAATTTAAACGGAATAGAACCTAGTTGATTTCAGGGATTAAAGTGAAAAAAAAAAAAACTTTTTTCAGGCCATAAGTCATACGTTGTTCATATCTACCTATAGAGATAGCACCCCTTTTGCGGTCGCGACCTATTGGTTTTTAATTAAAAGATGCAAACAGCAAAGTAAAGCACCAAATAAACACCAAAACGAGGCTACAGGGTACTCTTAAGTTACTATATAATTAATGCCACCTACAGGTGAATGCATAGAACATAACAATCCTATGGTTTGTGTACCCTGTAGCCTCGTTTTAGCCGCCAATGGCCGCCATGTGAATAAGGCGAATTGAGAGTGTTCTTGATTGAGATTGAGTTTTCCTGATGAACAAAACAATATTTCAATACCATCCCTGACCATTACTGATTAGCCATTGCTGTTCTTTTCTACTGCAGCAATATTGTAGCAAGGCTTTAACTTACACTCTTATTTAATTACTTCAGGCCAAAAGTATTTAAAGGGGAGATTTTTTTTTCTTGTTAATATGCAATTCAACACCAAGTAAAATCTATAAAATCAAAGTTTGCAAGACTTCACATTTCCTCATCAAAGTAACGAATCAGAACAGTCTAGATATTGTTCATATTTCCATTTGTTGCCTCATCCGCATTTAATGAAAACATGGTAATTTTGAGTTTTACAGACAACTCAGTTTTCCAATGAGCAGCAATACTGTGTGTGCTCATGCAACAGGTCTGCGCATCTGATAAAGACAATCTGGAGAGGGCGCTTTTGTCTTCAGCAACAGATTGTATAAGATTGACAAGAGGTGGTGCGATATGGTGAGGGACAGGTCGTGTTGCGCTATTAAAGAACATGCGTAGCCTACTTAGCGCAAAAACGGTCAGCCATAGATAAACGTACACAAATCATGACGCTAATATGCGCGGTTCTGGTAGGCCTTTATGGTTTTGTGCTATACATTAATAATAGCAAAGTTTTAAGTTGACTATTTTAATTGCATGGTTATTTTTTGTCAACATACGCTCACAACCTACTGTCGTAAGAGGCCTAAGCAAAATAGGCTACAAGGCTGTCTGCGTCATAAAAGACTGACCCCCCTTACTCAACATTAAATAATAATGTCGCGAACTGTTCATGCTCTTAAGTGAACACGCTCAGTCAAAACCTTCCGTCACAAATTGTGAAAAACATTGTTGTACATGTCATAACAGACATGTCATATTGCGTCGCTTTACACATAATGTTAGTTCCATTGATTAAAAACTGTAACAATAATAGTACATCGGGTGGCATAGCAGGCTATCTGTTCAAGTCATAGGTGACACCCAAAATGAATGACCTCCCCTGACAAGAGTTCGCGATAGTAAGAAATTGTCTACATTGATGCATGGAAAGAACACAGGCTCCGAATTCGCACATAGAGCTCACAATAGCATATCCAAAAAAGTTAAACGGATTGGGTAACCTCATCAGCTGTCTCGATTGTGTCACTATAATCCAACTTTTAGACCGTCCCCCAGACCAATGAGACAAGCGTGTAGCTACAACATAAACAAAGCGAAACTCATGGCTGACGTATCTTCTTGAGCGATCTCTGATTGAGACACAGAAAGTTCTCAAGAACACTATAGGTCTTTAAACATTTACCATCACACACATTCATTCATTGGACCTAATATTTGTAGTTGCCTTAAAAAAAGGAAAAGAAAAGGTGATAGGAGGGGGGGGGCTATTTTTTTTTCTCACCGGATCTGCATCGATCTCAAATATGACATTTCTAAAATCAAATTGACGGAAATCCGTCGTACGATGGAGAACTTTAATCCTTGTGATTTACGCTACGCGAGGATATTAGACTAAATCTACTGATCATTTGAAAAATTAAGACCTCCATGAAAAAATTCCAGACTTTGAGGTGAAATTCAATACTTTTTAAGGCCTTAATTTAGGAAAATGAAATGTAATACTTTTTAATACTTTTAAGACTCCGCGGGTACCCTGAAAGTATACTGTTGATGCCAGTTAGCGCATTAGCAGGTTGTTGTGTAAAGTATACTGTTGATGCCAGTTAGCGCATTAGCAGGTTGTTGTGTAAAGTATACTGTTGATGTTGTTTCATAGCCTTTTGCTTGTGTGTATTGTGACGTCCCTGCTTGGTCCGTCTGCTTGCGCTTGTTCTGCTGGTTGTCTCTCTCATTGCAGGTATTGGCGGTGTGGGCGTGGCAGACCTGTCGGTGCTAACTGGCGCATAAAGGGCACGGGTGTTCCCCTGCTGCAGGTGCTAACTGGCCGGTGCATAAAGGTTCCACTGGGAAAGTTAGACCACAACCTCATTCATTTGCAGCCAATGTACAAGCCCAAAGTACAGAGGCTACCAGTTGCCACACGCACCTTCAGAAAGTGGACACCTGAAGCGGATGAGTCTCTGAGAGACTGCTTTGAGTGCACTGACTGGAGTGTGTTACAGAATGGAGAGGACTTAGAGGAGGTCACACAGTGCACAACTGACTACCTTAACTTCTGCATGGACATTGTTGTTCCCACCAGAACTGTACGCTGTTTTCCCAACAAGCCTTGGATAACCAGCAATGTCAAGACCCTTCTTAATAGGAAAAAGATGGCGTACAGAGAGGGGGATATGGCAGAGCTGAGGCGCGTGCAAGGGGAACTCAAAGTCAAGCTGAAGGAGGCTAAAGAGGACTGCAGAAAGAAGGTGGAACAGAAGCTGCAGGAAAACAACATGAAGGAGTCATGGGACGGCATGAAGATTATAACTGGCCTGAAGAAGAACAGCAGCTCTGTGAAGGGGGACCTGGACAGGGCGAACCAGTTGAACCACTTCTATAACAGGTTTGACTGCCCTGCTCCAGCTCCAATGGGAGTGGTCTGTCCACCACCCCCAGCTGACTCAGACACTGCTCTTGTTTGCGTGCCTGCCCTACCCCCACCTCCCAGCCTCCCAGTCTCTCCAGCTCTGCATCCCGGTGACACTCAACGACCTGAGCCACAATCACCTCACGCCCTGCCCCCCCCCCCCCCCGACACCTCCTTGCCTGTGCCTGTTGAGGTCTCCACGACTCTGGCCTTCACAGGGACATCAAGGAGGTGGTCATCCCCCAGCCCCAGCCCCCACCACCACACCCTCAATACCAGTGCAACACTCACCTCCATCATCACAGGCTATCGTACCCCCACCATCACTGGATTTTGCACCCCTCCCCCACATGGGGATCACAAACAATGAGGTGACAACGACCCCAGTCAACAGCCATCAGACACACAGATCCCAGTCACTTCTCAGTCCATATCGCACTCACACACTTCGCTGGCATACTGACTCCTTCATACACTGACATGGACATTCTCGCTCATTGTGATTAGTTTTTGTAAAATAAATAAGTAAAGTTGACCCCTTCTACACTTGTCCTCCTCTGTTCTGGTTATGGCCTTTGAGCCAGGCCGTAACACACACACACACACACACACACACACACAGGCCATAACATGGGGGCTCGAAAGAGCTCGAAATACTTACACTGTCCACTAGCCTATGTAGTGCACCCTCTACTTTAAGCTACATCTAGTGTTTATGTTAGCTAACTGTATCTGAATGTGTTGCTATCAGAGTAAGACGTTAGAGATGGCACAAGACATGCAGTGATGCCTCGTATTAAAAAATAAAATAAAAAACACCAGAGATTTAAGTGGCATCGTAATGAAGCACTGAAATCCACATTAATATTTCATATCGTTACTACCATTTGTGTCAGCACCGGTGTCATATTAGAACCGTGTTTCAGCGCCCAACCCTACACACACACACACACACACACACACACACACACACATTACAGCCGTTCCTCCAGCTGATTCTTAAGTGTAAGCATCAGCACACTCACGCACGCGCGCACAAAAATACACACACGATTCTCCAGTGGAGGCACCTACACTCCCACTGTATTAACACACACACACACACACACACACACACACACACACACACTCACCACTCCAATGCCCTCGAAGGCGAAGATGGCTGTGCCAAAAAAGAAGGGGAACTTCCTCCAGCTGGACACAAAGGGCAACCGCCCTGGATCACCAACATCCTAAACACACACACACATGATCACCAACATCCTAAACACAAACACACACACACACACATGATCACCAACATCCTAAACACAAACACACACACTTACGGAGGTGATAAAGATGAGGCTGATGGTCATGCCGGTGTTTGCACACACACACACACACGATCACCAACATCCTAAACACAAACACACACACACACACACACTTACGGAGGTGATAAAGATGAGGCTGATGGCCATGGCGGTGTTGGCACACACACACACACACACACACACACACACAGAAACACACACACACTTACGGAGGTGATGAAGTTGAAGATGAAGATGAGGCTGATGGTCATGGCGGTGTTGGCACACACACACACACACACACACACACACACACACACACACACACTTACGGAGGTGATGAAGTTGAAGATGAAGATGAGGCTGATGGCCATGGCGGTGTTGGCACACACACACACACACACACACACTTGATGTAGGTGAAGATGAAGATGAGGCTGATGGCCATGGCGGTGTTGGCACACACACACACACACACACACACACACTTACGGAGGTGATGAAGTTGAAGATGAAGATGAGGCTGATGGCCATGGCGGTGTTGGCGAGGGCCGAGAGGACGGCCATGTTCCTCAGGTCTCTGATGAATGACATCACCACCAGGAGCGGCAGAAGGAAGAGCATATACAGACGCACATCAATCCCCTCCTCGCCGTTACCACGGTTACCCTCCACCACCTAAACAAGCACACACACAGACATATTACATGTACGTATTCATTATCAGACACTTTTAACCAAAGTGACATTCAAGCTACAGTGCAGAGGAGACCTTAGAGTTACTGAGAGAGCAGACGTTATCTAGACTGGAAAAATTGCATGATGATGGTGCAAGCGATCTACGCACCCAATTAGCAAATGCCAATAAAGTGTCACTGACGACAGATTCGTGGACAGCGCTGACAACCGAGTCCTATCTCACAATCACTGCTCACTTCATACATAACTGGGAGGTGCACAGTGCTGTTCTTCAGACCAAAGCCATGTGAGAACGGCATACGGCTGAAAACCTGTCAATTGTGCTCACAAACGCGACAGATCAGTGGGGTGTTGGAGGGAAAGTGTCCGCCTGCGTGCATGACAATGCCAGCAATATGGTTCTAGTCAACACTAGCCTTGACTGGGACTCTCAGCCTTGTTTCACCCACACATTAGAACTGGCCATAAACGCCGGCTTCAAACTACAGCAAATAAATCACGTAATTTCATCTGCTAATCGTCTGGTTTCACATTTCCACTATAGCACAGTTGCAACTGAGGCGTTGAAACAAAAGCAGCAACAACAAAACTTGCCCGAACACAAGTTAGTGCAGTTCTGTCGGACAAGGTGGTTCATGATATGTCGAGCGCTTGTTGGAGCAAAGATGGGCTGTGTCTGCTGTTTTATCTGACAGGACAGTCACTAAACTACTCGATGCACGTACCCTTGAACAGACTGACGATAGCTGGACAGTAATAGAAGAGCTCTTGCCCGTGTTGCACTCTCTCAAATGTGCCAGCACTGCCCCTTGCGGAGGAGAATTTGGAGTATCTATCTCAATGATTTACCCGGTGACGGCAACTTTACTGTCCAAACACCTCAAAGAAACTCCTGGGGAATCCCCCAAAGTCACAAAGTTCAAACAGACCGTGTCTGCCTCACTGGAACGACGACTTGCACCTGAAGATATCCGCAACGCTTGCAAGGTTGCATATATCGCGTCCTTCTTGGACCCGAGACACAAACACCTCAGGTTTGCCACAGATGAGGTCAGACGCGCTGTGAAGGCCGCTGTGAGTGCCCTCCTCTCCAGCCCCGATAGCGATGACGAGAGAGACCTAGAAGACGCAGCTGCATCAAATGAACCTGAACCATCAGCTAAAAAAACAAGGAGTGATTGCCTGTCTGCATCTGCAATTGCGGTACTGTTTGGTGAAAATTACAGTGGGGAAACACACACAACACACACAACAGAGCTAAATCATTACTGCCTGGATATATGCCCACCTCTCCACATTGACCCCATGACCTGGTGGAAAGCCAACGACTGCAAACACATACTTGGGTGTGCCTGCTACATCAGTGCCATAAGAGCGCGTGTTCTCCGCAGCTGGACTAATTGTCAACAGATTGCCCACCCGTCTTCATCCCGAACATGTGGATATGCTCATTTTTTTAAACAAAAATATGGCATAGATAGATAGTGCTAGACTATGACAATATTTTCGCTAATAAAACGATGTTAATAAAAGTTCACATATATTGCCGACTGTGCTCCGCTAACCTATAAGCCTAAAATCATTATGGCATAGATAGCACATTTTCGAATGAACATTTAATTTTGAGAACGAAACTATGGGTGTAAATATACATCTATAAATAGATTGATGTCAAGTTCATGTTGTAGCCTATAGTCTGACCATCATTCCAGTAAAAAAAAAAAAGCCTGCAGCCTCCTGCAGCCTAAAATCATTAATGCTTGAGGCAACATTATGAAATGATCAGTTTTAAAGATCTGAAGATGATTTCGCAGTTTTTAAATATAAAAAATATTATGAACAGTTTCCGATAGGCCATCGTTTCCATATACGTGTCTAGTTCAGTCATGCATGCGTTCAGTAAAAAAAATAAATTGATGTTCATTGCACAGCTGTTGTATTAAACAGATTGATTTCATACAAATCATAAAAACCTCTCCCTGTGTCATTGTGTGTGCGTGTATCCGAGGTTTGTGTGTGCGTGAGTGCGCGGAGGAGTTCTTTACTGACCGATTTTCGAATAATTTTCGAATACTTATCAGCGAATATCGAATGGAATTAGAGAGTAGACGCTATGAGAGAGTACACGCTATGAGAGAGTAGACGCTATGAGAGAGTAGACGCTAGGAGTACTAGAGTATGAGAGAGTAGACGCTATAAGAGAGTAGACGCTAGGAGTACTAGAGTATGAGAGAGTAGACGCTATGAGAGTACAGACGCTATGAGAGTGCAGACGCTATGAGAGAGTAGACGCTATGAGAGAGTAGACGCTATGAGTACTAGAGTATGAGAGAGTAGACGCTATGAGAGAGTAGACGCTATGAGAGTGCAGACGCTATGAGAGTGCAGACGCTATGAGTACTAGAGTATGAGAGTGCAGACGCTATGAGAGAGTAGACGCTATGAGAGTGCAGACGCTATGAGTACTAGAGTATGAGAGTGCAGACGCTATGAGAGTGCAGACGCTATGAGAGAGTAGACGCTATGAGAGAGTAGACGCTATGAGTACTAGAGTATGAGAGAGTAGACGCTATGAGAGTGCAGACGCTATGAGAGTGCAGACGCTATGAGAGAGTAGATGCTATGAGAGAGTAGACGCTATGAGAGAGTAGACGCTATGAGAGAGTAGACGCTATGAGAGTGCAGACGCTATGAGTACTAGAGTATGAGAGTGCAGACGCTATGAGAGTGCAGACGCTATGAGAGTGCAGACGCTATGAGAGAGTAGACGCTAGGAGTACTAGAGTATGAGAGAGTAGACGCTATGAGAGAGTAGACGCTATGAGAGAGTAGACGCTATGAGAGTGCAGACGCTATGAGAGTGCAGACGCTATGAGAGAGTAGACGCTAGGAGTACTAGAGTATGAGAGAGTAGACGCTATGAGAGAGTAGACGCTATGAGAGTGCAGACGCTATGAGTACTAGAGTATGAGAGTGCAGACGCTATGAGAGTGCAGACGCTATGAGAGAGTAGACGCTATGAGTACTAGAGTATGAGATAGTAGACGCTATGAGTACTAGAGTATGAGAGAGTAGACGCTATGAGTACTAGAGTATGAGAGAGTAGACGCTATGAGAGTACAGACGCTATGAGAGAGTAGATGCTATGAGAGAGTAGACGCTATGAGAGAGTAGACGCTATGAGAGAGTAGACGCTATGAGAGTGCAGACGCTATGAGAGTGCAGACGCTATGAGAGTGAGGACGCTATGAGAGTGCAGACGCTATGAGAGAGTAGACGCTATGAGAGAGTAGACGCTATGAGAGTGAGGACGCTATGAGAGAGTAGACGCTATGAGAGTGCAGACGCTATGAGAGTGAGGACGCTATGAGAGAGTAGACGCTATGAGAGTATAGACGCTATGAGAGAGTAGACGCTATGAGAGAGTAGACGCTATGAGAGAGTAGACGCTATGAGAGTGCAGACGCTATGAGAGAGTAGACGCTATGAGAGAGTAGACGCTATGAGTACTAGAGTATGAGAGTGCAGACGCTATGAGTACTAGAGTATGAGAGAGTAGACGCTATGAGAGTAGACGCTATGAGAGTGTAGACGCTATGAGAGTGTAGACGCTATGAGAGTGCAGACGCTATGAGAGAGTAGACGCTATGAGTACTAGAGTATGAGAGAGTAGACGCTATGAGAGAAGACGCTATGAGAGTGTAGACGCTATGAGAGTGCAGACGCTATGAGAGAGTAGACGCTATGAGAGAGTAGACGCTATGAGTACTAGAGTATGAGAGAGTAGACGCTATGAGAGAGTAGACGCTATGAGAGTGCAGACGCTATGAGAGTGCAGACGCTATGAGAGTGCAGACGCTATGAGAGAGTAGACGCTATGAGTACTAGAGTATGAGAGTGCAGACGCTATGAGAGAGTAGACGCTATGAGTACTAGAGTATGGGAGTGCAGACGCTATGAGAGTAGACGCTATGAGAGAGTAGACGCTATGAGTACTAGAGTATGAGAGAGTAGACGCTATGAGAGTAGACGCTATGAGAGAGTAGACGCTATGAGTACTAGAGTATGAGAGAGTAGACGCTATGAGTACTAGAGTATGAGAGAGTAGACGCTATGAGAGTAGACGCTATGAGAGAGTAGACACTATGAGAGTGTAGACGCTATGAGAGTGCAGACGCTATGAGAGTGAGGACGCTATGAGAGTGAGGACGCTACTAGAGTATGAGAGTGCAGACGCTATGAGAGAGTAGACGCTATGAGTACTAGAGTATGAGAGTGCAGACGCTATGAGAGTGCAGACGCTATGAGAGTGCAGACGCTATGAGAGAGTAGACGCTATGAGTACTAGAGTATGAGAGAGTAGACGCTATGAGAGTAGACGCTATGAGAGCGTAGACACTATGAGTGTAGACGCTATGAGAGTGTAGACGCTATGAGAGAGTAGACGCTATGAGAGAGTAGACGCTATGAGAGTGCAGACGCTATGAGAGTGCAGACGCTATGAGAGTGCAGACGCTATAAGAGAGTAGACGCTATGAGAGTGAGGACGCTATGAGAGAGTAGACGCTATGAGTACTAGAGTATGAGAGAGTAGATGCTATGAGAGAGTAGACGCTATGAGAGTGAGGACGCTATGAGAGTGCAGACGCTATGAGAGTGCAGACGCTATGAGAGTGCAGACGCTATGAGAGTGCAGACGCTATGAGTACTAGAGTATGAGAGTGCAGACGTTATGAGAGTGTGTGTTTGCGTGCGTGTGTGTCTCTGTATACCTGTTTGATGTTTTCTGCGAGGAAGACAAAGTAAACACTGCAGAATCCCAGCTGTGTTAAAACCAGGAAGAAGCTCACCAGCAACCTAAACACACACACGCACGCACACACATAAACACGCACGCACACACACACACATAAGTGCACACACACACACACACACACACGAGAATGAAGGGTTATATGTCCAGAGAGGTATTTCACAGATAAGTGATAAAGCGAGGTTTGAAATGGCGTTGTCTGGTCATCCCTGGGTTTAAATAAAAAAGATAAGTCAAATAGCGACATTTACACAAAGTGAACAGCTGCTTTTGATATAGACTAACAATGAAGTGAAGTTTTCCTTTTTTGAATGGAGAATCATGGCTATTTCTGTAAATCAGCGGGAGTAGGTGTGGTGGACCAACTGAATGCAAATCTACGTATGCACCCATGTGTGAGTGCTTCCTTATCTCGGAACGCGACATCAATAAGAAAGCGCTTCCCACTGCAAAGATGCACATGTACTACTCTGTATACCATATTGGCTTTATAACCGAATTCGGTGAAAACACCATCGAAAAATTGCCCCTCCATTTCTGATCAACTACCACAGTAGGCAATTCATCAAACGTCTATCAACAAAAGAAGCAAGCAACGAGTATATTAATAATTACAAGGTCATCACAATTAAAATGATAACCATATGGTAGTAGGCAAACAATCGGTTGTGTTTTGCGAGCAAATACATTTATTAAATAATATATAAATGGAATAAAGCTCCTTAAAAATGTACACGGAGGTCTGATTTGAATGACAGCTAGTTGAACCAATAAGACAACATAATTACCATTAGAATGAACTAAGCCTGGCTGTTAGCCTGGTTGGGACCAGGCTAGGTGCAGAGAATAAATCCCCATGGTAACTTACGTGCCATCTCTTGTGAAACCAAGTCAAAACTAAATTCATCCAGGATAACCAAAAAATCCCATCTTAATCCCTTATCTAGGTTTTGTGAAATACCCCTCTGATTTACAGTCTGTGTACCTGCCTAAAGGAGTCACCTGTACCTGCCTAAAGGAGTCACACCTGTACCTGCCTAAACAAGGAGTCACACCTGTACCTGCCTAAAGGAGTCACCTGTACCTGCCTAAAGGAGTCACACATGTACCTGCCTAAACAAGGAGTCACACCTGTACCTGCCTAAAGGAGTCACACATGTACCTGCCTAAACAAGGAGTCACACCTGTACCTGCCTAAAGGAGTCACACCTGTACCTGCCTAATAAAGGAGTCACACCTGTAAAGGAGTCATCTGTACCAGTCACACCTGTACCTGCCTAATAAAGGAGTCACACCTGTACCTGCCTAAAGGAGTCACCTGTACCTGCCTAAAAGAGTCACACCTGTAAAGGAGTCATCTGTACCAGTCACACCTGTACCTGCCTAAAGGAGTCACCTGTACATGCCTAAAGGAGTCACCTGTACATGCCTAATAAAGGAGTCACACCTGTACCTGCCTAAAGGAGTCATCTGTACCTGCCTAAAAGAGTCACACCTGTACCTGCCTAAAAGAGTCACACCTGTACCTGCCTAAAGGAGTCACCTGTACCTGCCTAAAGGAGTCACATCTGTACCTGCCTAAAAGAGTCACACCTGTACCTGCCTAAAGGAGTCACCTGTACCTGCCTAAACAAGGAGTCACACCTGTACCTGCCTAAAGGAGTCATCTGTACCTGCCTAAAAGAGTCACACCTGTACCTGCCTAAAGGAGTCACACCTGTACCTGCCTAAAGGAGTCATCTGTACCAGTCACACCTGTACCTGCCTAAAGGAGTCCTGTACCTGCCTAAAGGAGTCATCTGTACCAGTCACACCTGTACCTGCCTAAAGGAGTCACACCTGTACCTGCCTAAAGGAGTCACCTGTACCAGCCTAAAGGAGTCACACCTGTACCTGCCTAATAAAGGAGTCACCTGTACCTGCCTAAAGGAGTCACACCTGTACCTGCCTAAAGGAGTCATCTGTACACCTGTACCTGCCTAAAGGAGTCATCTGTACCTGCCTAAAAGAGTCACACCTGTACCTGCCTAAAGGAGTCATCTGTACACCTGTACCTGCCTAAAGGAGTCATCTGTACCTGCCTAAAAGAGTCACACCTGTACCTGCCTAAAGGAGTCACACCTGTACCTGCCTAAAGGAGTCACCTGTACATGCCTAAAGGAGTCATCTGTACCAGCCTAAAGGAGTCACATCTGTACCTGCCTAAACAAGCAGTCACACCTGTACCTGCCTAAAGGAGTCACCTGTACATGCCTAAAGGAGTCATCTGTACCAGCCTAAAGGAGTCACACCTGTACCTGCCTAAAGGAGTCACCTGTACCTGCCTAAATGAGTCATCTGTACCTGCCTAATAAAGGAGTCACACCTGTACCTGCCTAAAGGAGTCATCTGTACCAGTCACACCTGTACCTGCCTAAAAGAGTCACACCTGTAAAGGAGTCATCTGTACCAGTCACACCTGTACCTGCCTAAATGAGTCACACCTGTAGAAAACAAACCCATGAGTCTTGGTGCTTTCCGAGACACAACTATGCATATGGGCAATACAATACCTACCAGTATTTCCAATGCTTTCCAAGACACAACGTCAACCACGACTCAATGGAGGGATGTTACGGTAGTTACTCACCTCCCACAATGGGCTCCTCTCCTGAGCATGTTGGAGGAGCTGGTCTCCATGGCAATGGCCACTGTGTCGCTGTAGCCCAGAGGAGGACGCTTCATCCTGGGAGAGCAACACACACACACACACACACACGGGCACAGTTTTATACTATGAGAGTGTGTGTGTGTGTGTGTGTGTGTGTGTGTGTGTGTGTGTGTGTGTGTGTGTGTGTGTGTGTGTGTGTGTGCACCCCTGTAAGAACAACACACACACATGGGCACAGTGCTATGCTATGATTGTGTGTGTGGGTGTGAGTGTGTGTGGGTGTATGTGTGTGTGTGTGCGTGCGTGTGCAATGAGTGTCACTCTATGCTATGTGTGTGTGTGTGTGTGTGTGTGTGTGTGTGTGTGTGTGTGTGTGTATACCTGTCGCTTAACTGATGACTGCAGTTGACCAGCATGTGCATGCAGTGTAGACACACCACCCCCATCAGCACCAAACACAATGGGCCAAGCTGCAGAGAATAACACACACACACACACACACACACACACACACACACACACACACACACACACACACACACACACACACACACACACACACACACACACACCATCAGTGCCAAATATCAATATCAGGCCGAGTTGCAGAGAAACAAACACACACACACACACACAGACACAGACAATCACTGCCAGATACCTGTCCCAGTCGCAGAAAAAAGATTGCAAAGACACACACACACACACACACACACACACACACACAGCAGTACGAAACACAGACTCACACGCACACACCAAATACACAAAGACAGCAGTGCCAACTTAATAGAAAAACACAAAATCAACTGTATCTGTATGTGTGTGTGTGTGTGTGTGTGTGTGTGTATGCGTGTGCGTGTGAGTATGTGTCTGGCCCCCGTTGTGGTAAAACACGTGGAGGGTCAAAGTGTGTGAACAGTGTTTTTTTTGTATTGTTCACAACACATGTGCACACACACACACACACTGGTGTGTATGAGAAAGAGTGTGTGTGTGTGTGTGTGTGTGTGTGTGTGTGTGTGTGAGTGAGTGAGTGAGTGAGTGAGTGAGAGAGAGAAAGAGAAAGAGTATGTGTATGTGTGACGTTGTAACTCACGACAATGCCAGCGTTCTTGAGAGCGAGTGGGAGTCCGAGCAGGCCGGTACCGATGTTCCCCTTCAGCAGGTGGAGCAGAGTCTGCAGGAACCTGGAGAACCAGGGGAACCACAACTAGATAAAACTGCAGATGTTCTACTGCTATATTTTACACACGGAGAGTCCGGATAGAACATACGATATGTTCTGCAGATGTTCTACTGCTATATTTTACACACGGAGAGTCAAATAGCAAGGCAGCCTACAGCAGGCCCCGTCTCAACTGAAAATGCTAGAAACTAGAAAATGCTTCACAAACTAAGAGATTTGAAGATATTAGACCCCAAAATGTGTGTGTGTGTGCGATTAGATCCCAAAATGTGTGTGTGTGTGTGTGTGTGTGAGTGTGTGTGTGTGTGTGTGCGTGTGAGAAGAGATTAGACCCCAAAATGTCTTAAATCATATTTAAAAAGAGGTGGCCACCGCTCACTGTTATATTTTTTAGTGATTTGTATTGAGCAACGCGTTTCGCCAGTTGCTTCTACAGCTTCAAATAGAAAGGTTAACCGTAACGAATTGTCTAAAAGGTGCTTAATGGTGTAACTGTCTATTGAATATGTA
>NC_055971.1:34945062-34950062 GCF_018492685.1 Alosa sapidissima | reverse complement strand
AGCCTAAATTAACTAATAAGGCATTAAAGATCATGGGGTCACAGGTAGAGGTTAAAGGTCATGAGGCTATAGCTGGCTGAGGCATAGAATCAACTATCTGAATTGACATTAAAAAAGATTAAGACATTTATTAAAGCAAAACAAACTTTATTTTCTGTATAAAAACAGTTGTTTCAACCTCCACATCTTATTTTAGTATTGTAGTAGTAGCCTCTCTGAAACCAAGGGAAATCTAAATAATTTGCTGTTTTAAAAATGCAAACATCTGTGTGAATACCTGTTTTAAAATAACTGTTTCAGTTCAGTTTTAGATTAAATCCAAACCATTTATGTCAGACATCTGATAGACATTTACATCAATTGTCTGGCGTTATAATTTAAGTTGAAGGAAATAGCTGTAGATGACAATGTTTATGTTGATAGAATACGGTTAGAAATAAAAACTACCCTTGCATTGCATTGCAATAGTTATACTTTGTTCCCTGAAGTTGGTAGTAGGCATATAAGCAACGGCAGCAGTGGACTCATATTACCTAGGATTCTACTAGGTATTATGGTGGGTTTTCAGGATGTGAAGGGATGTAATCATGGGTTTCATAAAGTACTGGGGGTACCAGGATGAGAGGATCTCCAACTTACATAGTTAAGGGCGAGGGGGTGTTACCAAGCTGGTGAGGACTGGACAGGACAGGGATGAGGAGGCCACTGTGTCTTATGAGTTAGGGCCTGTCTAGCTAGGAAGAGAATAAGATAAGGCCTTATTTCACCAAACTGGAAGGAACCAGAAAAACTTAGGGTTACACTATTTTACATATGTTACCTATGCATTACATAGGTTTGCATATAGTTTTATGCATGATGGGAAGATGGTTTCCACCAATGTAAGCGACCCTGCTTGGTACTGATTGGTGAAGGTTGTTGATGGAGATGGCGTGAGAGGGTGGCACTTCTCAAGGGCTGAGGAGTATAAAATATAGTGTATAGCCATCCGTAGGGGAGATCTTGTCGGGGGCCCCAGCTGATGACATCTCCTCCCTATTGCTTTGATGGTTGGTCTGGACTTTGGTTTAATTGCTAATTGGACAATTGGATTTGGAAGTGGACATTTTCTAGCCTGGAAAATCCAGACCCTGGTAATCTAGAAAGATTAAGGGTCTGGCCACGAACAATGTAATGGCCCAACTCGAGGGGCGGCACCAAGCGTGCATTTGAAAATCTCACTGCACGCGATTGGATAACACTAGACCATGTTTACTCTGAATGATTTACTCCACTCACATCCATCTGGGATCGCTTCCGTTGAGAGTGATTTCAGCACCAGATTTTATGGTAGAGCCAATCAGGACGCAGGGTGGGAGTTTCATAGATGTGATGTAGCGTAGAAGCGACTGTGAGACTGTTCTCAGCGTCACGGGTTGGCTTCAATGTGAGTGGTTGAAGTAGCATGTTAATAGAGGACGGACAAGTGGCTTATCCAATCATATGCAAGGATTTCTGAAACACCACTCCAATGGATCGATCCCAGATGGATTAGTGGAGCTAGGCGGAACGAAATTCATCTGGCGAGAGTCAGGTTAGTCTCATCACCCATTGCAGTGAAATGGAAAATAATGAATCAAGACAGTACTGAGCACAACTAAATACTGATATTCATCCCAGGGGAAAATATTGCTTCTTACAACAGTCTCATCTTTCAGAAACAAAATTTAGAAAATGAACTGCTATCCTAATACTTTGTGTCCCTTAATGTGCTTTGTAAGAAATTATAAGGTGGCTTGTAACAAATTCGTATTTAATTATATTATTGATATCTACCGTCAAAATCTTCCAAACTATTTAGATATTATTTTTTGCCCACCCCTAACTTCAACTGAACAGATAACAACGGACATGCCACATTACTAACATCAAAACTGGAAGACAATGCTAGTCTTCAGGGTCACAGAAATTGCCAGGAGAAAGTGGACAACACCTTGTCCATTAAGGGAAAAATAGCAAGGGCCACAGTTAACAGTCATACTAACTCAGCGTTTCTCAAACTGTTTCTCCCACTACTGGGTCGCGGAGACATGCCAGGTGGGGCGCGAACTGACGTGAAAAACAGGAGTTTTTTAAATTTATTTTTTATCTGTAGCCTGGGCCCAGGTAGCACCCGATGCGCAATGGACGCACTGTGTTATTCACAGGGAAGCGCTCGTGTCAAGGCAGCTTAGTTAGTCCCGACCTACATGAGATTTTGAACGTTGTGAGAGTGGTGAATTTCATCAAAACCCGGCCCTTAAAAGCGCGTCTATTCTCCGCACTTTGCGAAGAGATGGTAGCTGACCAAAAGGCTGTACTGTTTCACAGCGAGGCAAGGTGGCTTTCCCGAGGTAAAGTGCTGTTGCGCGTGTTTGAGCTCCGAGTCGCCTCTTCTTGGAGGAAGAGCGCATGTTTGAATCTGCAAGCACGTTCACTAATGAACATTTCTTGACGAAGCTGGCCTATCTTAGTGATATATTTGATATATCTTAGCGATACATTTGAGTTAAATGTCCAGTTACAAGGCAAAGACAAGCACCTACCTCACCTAGCAAATAAGATTACTGCATTTGTAACCCCTTCTACTTGTCTGCGTTGTGTTTTCTCAAGAAATGGCAAGGAGACGTGGGACCAGTTCATCATTTATTGACCTGGCATGAGAGATAACACTTGAGGTATTCCGTAGCAAGGCAGCAGCATGGATTTTAACACAGTATGCGCTGGCTCTAATCCTCAAACTATATAGTATTTATGAATAAAGTAAAAATGCAATACAGATATACTAACAAATTGTATAACATGTGCCTGGCATGAGAGATAACACTTGAGGTATTCTGTAGCAAGGCAGCAGCATGGATTTTAACACAGTATGCTAATATGAGAGGGAGAAGAAATATTAGCTATCCACACGTGTGATTTGAAACTTCGACGTAAATGTACAAAAACACTACACAAAATACACAGGTTACATTGGCAAAGTAAGTGCATAACACCTCGAGACCATTGGTGTTGATTTGGAATGTTTAGTAATGAATTCTAATCTAATTATGTGGGAGTTCTGTTTACATACAACTTACCGCTGGCTCTAATCCTCAAACTATGAGGAAAGCCACGCAGTTTTACGTGTATGACCACTAGAGGCCAGTACTCAACCAACTGTTACCAGTATGTAAGAAAACAACTCAAAAATTAGTGCAAGTGGAAGAAACCAAATCATCACTGTTACACATTCACCAAAAAAAATTGAGTATGGGACAGGCGCCTCGATCGTGACAGTATTATGCCTTTGAGATTTCTGAGCGAAATCGATGAAACGTCTGATTGGGAGGCACTCTTGTGATCACATGTATTAAACAGTAGGCCTACATCAATCACATCCCTGTGTAACGATCAGATTTTTAAATTCTAACTATTACCTTTAAACACGGGTACAAATTGAATTGGCTCTAGATAAATAATAATGCTTTTCACTGACATCGGAATAGACACCACACATACAGTTAACAGGTAGACTTCATGTGAGCAGAAAACAAACAAACACTTATTTCCACACAGTTCATATCGCAAACAACGCAACCAAAGTGTCCACGCAGCCTACGTACTTCATGCGCTCTCACAGTCCATCCAAACGAAAATAAGACTCCAAGAGACTCCGACATAAATCCACCGCAAAGAAGAAAACAGTCTGAATAATCCACGTCCAGTGCAACCCATGTAATCCACAAAGAAAACGTTGAATCTGACGAGGCTTTCGGATAAACAAAAAATAGGATCCCTCTTACCGGATCCCAGCGACTCGACAACGGCGATCTCCAAGCTCAGTCCTGTCTCTCCGGTATGTCTGTGGTTCCGACCTAGAACCACCTTTCGTTGGGATATATCAAATCCACACAAAGTTTGTCCAGGTCTCACGTAGACTCCCTGGGTAGGCCTACTGTTCAAAGAAGCACCTCGGCCCTCGCGCACCTCCGAGTTTTAAACTTGAACCATATCAGCTGACGCTTGACAGGTCGCTTGCGTCATCTGACAGTTACCATCAGCTGATCAGAGCTAAGACGTACAACAGAATTCAAATGGTGTTCACGATAGGGCTACAGACTTACATAACATGGAAAAATATAACGGAGAACACTTTTATGATGGTTATCATTTCATAACACAGACAGAAAGAAAAGTGAATCCTAAAATTATGTGGCAGTGCTACACCGGCAAAGTTTATTTCAAAAATATTTCCCAACCAGCAGTGCTCAGTATGACTGGATTATGGATCCATTTAATGCAGCATGTTGGTATTTCATTGAATATATTGTACAATGCTGTAAAATGGCCTATGCTTCCTAATATGTTGCTGGAAAACAGAAATATGTGTGTTATGTATTTATTTATTATTATATCTGCAGCACCAGCTGATTTTAACTCTGTTGAAGAGGATATATTTAGAACTTGTCATTATTTCAATAAATTTGACAATTTTAAGCTTGACCTACCACTTTCTTAGAGCGATGAGGGACGGGTGGGGCTCGAGAATGGCCCCTTGATCAAAGTGAAATGAAAGAAAAAGTTTGAGAACCACTGTACTAACTTATGGAAAGTCACAACAGCAGAGAAAGCTATAATTTACAGCTGGAAATAGCCCTGCTTGTACTGTGGAAAGGACTGCATGGGCAATATTGAAAGCGATATTGGTCAGGTCATGACTATGCTAGTGGAAGTATTTCACCGTATTTAACTGCTAAGCACATTTGCATACAGTAATTGCAATGAGATTCTTGATTCTTATATACAAAGGAGGGGTATTAAACTCATTGTGCTGTAGATAGGGACTCCCCATGTCAAAAACAACCAAATCTATGTTGTGCAACATAAAAAAAGTTCACTATATTTACAGTAATCGAATTGAACATGGCATGTTGATTAGCATGTCTCCACCGTCTATAACCTTGTATGTCAGGGGATGAAACTGACCTTCACCTTTGACC
>NC_055971.1:34920062-34940062 GCF_018492685.1 Alosa sapidissima | reverse complement strand
CTTGACGGGGGGATCCCAAGCAGCTTTCAGCCATAAGGCTACTTTGAGAACATTTCAATTCACCCGACACTAATATTCAAAATGTTGAAAACTATTTCGGCATAGCCTATAAAGCAGTTTAATTAAACAAACGAGCTACTTGGTGAGGCTTGGCCTCACAGATGCGCTCGTGCCTTAGATGGCAGAAAAAATCTTCACGATAGGCCTATTAACTAACCACCCGATTCACGTTGGCTGGGGGGAAGGGGGGCCATCAGACAATTGTGCCCAGTTAATCCGGCCCTGCCCCCAACAAATCACACCTTCCCACCTCTGACAGCTTAAAAGAAGTCAAGAGGACTCCTAACTCACAGACCTATTCACAAACCTGCGGCATTTTGCCGTGTTTTGAAATCCTATGCAGCTACAGGAGCTTCCAATCGTGAGGAAGCAATTTTGCATTGTAGGCATAACTAACATGCAATAACGCCGCCAACAACAACCAAAACTAGGCTAATCATTGTCAACATGTAAATTAAATGTAACACCACCTCACACATTTCTCTAGATTTTGCAACGAACTTACATGACACAATGCCATAAAATATGCCAGTTTTAGGACACAGAATAATGTTTGTAATGATACCAGGTAGGCCTACGTTTAACAGTACCTGTAATGAGTAACAAGTGTAATGAGCTATTCATTGTCGAAGGTGCATGGTGAAGTGAAATTCTTACTTTGGAAAACAAACATTTGCCGATATCATCGCCGATCATCAGAATATTGCAACAGATTCTGTGTTCTGGACTGCAGGTAACTTGTTAAGCCAGTGGTTCTCAAACTTTTATTTCATTCCCCACTTTGATCAAGGCGCATGACTGATGATAGTGGAGATAACGTGTCATCCCGAGGCTTTTGCAAGTCAGCATCTTCGACGGTAGTCTATTAAAAATATACGTTTTCGATGTCCCAAACGGAGAGCCATACTTCATTGTTTTTAACGATCTCTATGCTACTCACAAAAATGTAGGCATGGGGACATGATGAAGTAGGCTATCCAACTGTCGTCTGTTAAATTATTGTGATTACGAGCCAGTGGTTTTCAAACATTATGCGTGACTCGGACATCTAACTAAATGCAACAGGCTCATATCGTCCTCGCATTCGCAAAATGAGGACCAGTGTTTTGTCAAATTGCAAATAGCTATTCGTTTTAACGATTTTTTATGATAGTATGAAGTGCTTTTTGTATAGGCTACTATCTTAATCTTGGAATATGGGGAGGGAAGTGGCGCGTCTGCAGTCAGCCAAATATGAATGTAATTCTGCGGCATAAAGCAGATGTATTTGTTTATTGTACAGAAAAATAAAAATTACATGTCAAGCAGTCAAGAAGTAGGGCAAATTAAGACACTGTTTTGATTTGCGTAGTTGCATTACCCCCAACACTGACAATAACATAGACAGCAAATTAAGATATTTTTTCTTTTTGTGGAGCGGCACCGGTAGGCCATCAAAGGCAGATTTCGATTTTCGCTACCACCGTGTAGTCAAGCCTTAAGCCATACCCAAGTAGCATTAATCGAGGTAATGTTTAATTACGATTTATTTTGTTATTGAATTCGTAGGTTGGGATTCCTCTCGGTAACAATTACGTTTAAAGGTAGCCTAGCCTCCTGCTTTTTCAGAAGGGGCGGCAGTCAGGCTACTGACAGAGCGATGTACAGTGGCAGAGCGACGCACAGTGGCTGAAAGTGGTACTAAAGCTTCACGCAGCTTCACGCCTCGTAATGCGCGACTGAAGTGGCCATTTGAAAGCGATGCCCACTGTAGATCTGCTGCATGAAGGAGAGTGAGAGGAAACCCGTGTCCTGCTTTTATATTTGACAAATAGGTCCACCTCTTCTCACAGTTCCAATGCATGATCCGAATAATAGTATATTTGTCAGTCAACTTTGCAAAATACATTCGAGGCTACACTCGAAACATTCGGGGCTGAAGCCCCGGCAAAATCGGCTGGCGACGCCCCTGATAAGATATATAAACTCACGCTATTGTATTATCATATATGTTTGGTAATGGCTCAACTGTCTCTGATTGTTCTACTGACTTGGAAACTGTCATGGAAGCAGTAAGTCAAGTCGCATCAAAAATAGTAGTGGCAGAACTCCCAAGTGCCACCTTGTGGTTGTTTGTGTCAACTGCAGTTTGTGCCATTTCTGCCGAGAAAATGGGTGAGTGATTCATGAAGGAACCCGTCCAAACTTAACTGGTACCCACTGTATGTGATATATATATATATATATATATGTGTGTGTGTGTGTGTGTGTGACTTGTGCTCACACACACACACACACACACATATACAGCTACAACACAACTACACTTTGCTTAAACTTCTGCTCGCCTCATCCTGGCAGTAGTAATTATAGTTAATTATAGTAGTGTTAACGGTGTCCTAAAATCTTCTTTGCAATGTAGCTTGAAGTCACGTTGGATTAAGTGTGTGTATGTGACGTTGGATTAAGTGTGTGTGTATGTGACGTTGGATTAAGTGTGTGTGTATGTGACGTTGGATTAAGTGTGTGTATGTGACGTTGGATTAAGTGTGTGTATGTTAGCCATGGTGGCATAGTGGAGCTGGGTCAGTAAGTAGCCTGAAAGGTTGAGGGTTCAATATCCAGCATCCACTGTTATGCCCTTAAGCAAGGCACTTACACCCGAGTTGCCCTGGCAACACTTACACCAGAGTTGCTTTGGCGACAGTGGCCCTTGTAATGCAATTATAATCTGATTAAAAGCGTCTGAATTGAGTGTCTTAGCTTCTGCTAAATAAATAGAATTAGCAATAGAATTGACATATGTAAGTTGTTCTAGTTAAAAGCATCTGGTAAATAAATAGAATTAGCAATAGAATCGACATAAAATAAGAGGTGGGTAAACTATGAATTCTGTGCTCACGGTAAAGTAGACTGCGACATGCGGTATCAGATTTTTAGAAAAGGCATTCAGAACATGTTTGATGATGATGGAAGGTTGTTGTCCAATGTTTATAACAATACCAGTGGTATTAAATGGTTCCCAGAGTGTTGATGAGTGTACATCAGGGTTGTGCACAATTCGAATTGCAATTCTGCTTCCTGTTTGCTACCTCAATTGAAATGCAAGTGAAATTCAAGAATTGAATACAGTTTCAATTCAGTTCTGGAATTTTGCACAAGCCTGGTGTACATATTGTGAATGTGGATAATACAGTGTATTTTTTAATGTTAAAAGTTGCAATTGGTGAATAAACTCTTTTGAGAGGTGGATAAACTGTGTTTACTTGCGTTTAGCCTCCACTACATCCCTGTATGTAAATTGCTCTGGTTAAAAGCCTCTGCTAAATGAATGTAATATAATCGACATATGTCAGTTGCTATGGTTACAAGCGTCTGCTAAATGTAATATAATCGACATCATGTAACTCGCTCTGGTTAAAAACGCATGAGTAAATATGCTGTGTGATAATGTTCCAGAGCTATGACACTGAATTTCTTGAATTTCCCCTGGGGATCAATAAAGTATATCTATCTACATTGGTTCTGCTGCCACTGAGAACTTTCTGGTGTCTGGAAGCCTAGTCCT
Organism: Alosa sapidissima; assembly: GCF_018492685.1. NCBI lineage: Eukaryota > Metazoa > Chordata > Actinopteri > Clupeiformes > Clupeidae > Alosa > Alosa sapidissima. The sequence continues at coordinate 34,936,455 of NC_055971.1, read as the reverse complement.
AATCCTGAACTTTGGTGGAAGCCTAGTCCTAATCCTGAACCCCAAGACGCCACCGGAGACATGTATGGTAAAATAGATTATGTTTATGATATAATGGCACGTGTCTTATATTGGCATAGTAGCCCAGTTCACTTTACAACGAAGCACAGCAGGAGTGCAGACCGGGCGCGTGTACTGTGTGAACACGTAGAGTCGGGCCAAGGCGCTTCCTGTCATTCAACAGGTGGGCGCGCACCGACTCCGAGCACGCGCGTCTCAATTCCCAGTCCCTTGCACGTTTCTTCACGCGACAGCTGCTGTCAGCTCCGCACTCAAAAGTACACGAGACGGGACGTCCCGTGCGCGCTCCTGACTGGCGTGGCATACGGTAAACTCATTAGACCACAGAAATGCGGAATAAATGCATCTAAAGAGTCTGAATGTGTGCCCTGGCCACTATTAGCCGACCATACTGTCCAAATCTGAACTTTAAGACACCAGGAGAGGTCACCGTCCTTATAGTGTTTTTAAAGTTTTAAGTTGTCTGAAGCGGAAACGCTCCTCCACTCCCAGTCAACTCTTGCAGCGCCTCGCGCTCCGATATTCCAACACACTTCCACAGCTTACTTACGGAGACTCCCGTGAGGGTGTGTTCGCCGGTTTTTAGGTTAGTTTCAAGATGCACCTCCCGGAGTGAGTTTTGTTTTGTTCCCAGTGACGTCCGTGAGAAGAGTTGTTGTGAGAGATCAGGGCTCTTACTCGAGATTACGTGGCAGAGCAGACGGCGTGAGTCTTGAGCCCCGTGAGTAGAGGAAGAAGGCGTGAGCCGCGAGCGCGCTCTACAGGACAGGAGCTTCCAGACATAGTGCTCGCGCCCAGGTATCGTTTACTGTACTGAACAAAAATAAGTGAGCAACTTTTGTTTTTGCTCCCATTTTCCATTTAGGTTTAAGTGAAAGGAAGACTTATTCTGTGCACAAAAAATGTTTATTTCACTCAAATTCTCAGGAAAGAGCTGGTGGACATTCCCACAGTCAGCCACAAACTTGTGACATTCAGGATTGAAGGATTTTTGTCATACATAAACTGTTGTAAAACATGTAGTGAAGGTATTTCACTGCTCAACTTTTCTGTGCATAGGTGTCTATTAAGGTCTAGAAGATTGAGAAGAATTTAAATAGATTGAGAGAGAAGTAGGGTTGCAAAGGGGCGGAAAATTTCCGGTAAATTTCCAGAAACTTTCCGGAAACTTACCATGGGAAGTTAGGCTGTGGAATTTTGGAAATATTCCAAATTGGAAACTTTAATGGAATTAAAGGAAATTATGGGAATTAATGGGAATTTACAGGAATTAACTGGGAATTTTGGGTAATTCATACAAACTGTTTCATATACAAACATTAACATTTTGTTTCGTAATAAGCAATATGATTTGTATGTTCCTATTTTCGCTTAGCTTAGCATACAAAGCTAGCTAGCATGCTTGCGGGAATCCCATTCTCTGCCTATTGTTCACTAGCGTGCTAAACTAGCAACACTGAACTGCCCAAGATACACCCAACCACTCAACAACAAAATCCTATTGGTTGGAACATTTTTTTCCCATGCACATGAAGATTCCTTTATGTCTAGCCTATGCTAAATTGCTGTGTGCATGTGACTGACTGATGTGCAGGGTAGAAATTCGACTGAAATTGCATTAAATCAGGTTGTTTTAACTAATATTATGCTGCAAGATGGGGTTTTGTCCACTACATTTAAGTTCCCTGTTATAGACTAACTTGCCATATTAAAAATTCCCAGTTTATTCCCATTAATTCCTGTTTATTCCTGTTAATTCACATAAATTTCCGTTAATTCCCATGGAAAGTTTCCAACTTTGAAAATTCCCGGAATTTTGCAACCCTAGAGAGAAGGGGGTTATCAAGAGTGGTGTTTTATTGAGACCAGTCTAAGGTACATATGGGCAGCTCTTTATTAGTATCTTTGATATGCCACACAAGTCTTTCTCTCTCACACACACACAGTATATTTTGATACGCCACACCAGGCAAGTGGATAGATAGGTGAAGTTAACAGTTTTTAGGAATTTGATAAATAAGCCTTTGAATGCACAAAATTAACCACACAACCCTCAGATCTTTTACTTCAATTCTTAAGAAAGGGAAGGAAGGAAAAGGGGAGCTAAATGAAGTGTTGTGACTATTTCAGTCAAGTAGCTGCTGTGTTGTGACTATTTCACTATTTCAGTTGAGTAGCTGCTGTGTTGTGACTATTTCAATTGAGTAGCTGTGTTGTGACTATTTTAGTCAAGTAGCTGCTGTGTGTTGTGACCATTTCAGTCAAGTAGCTGCTGTGTTGTGACTATTTCAGTTGAGTAGCTGCTGTGTTGAGACTATTTCAGTCAAGTAGCTGCTGTGTTGAGACTATTTCAGTCAAGTAGCTGCTGTGTTGAGACTATTTCAGTTGACTAGCTGCTGTGTTGAGACTATTTCAGTTGAGTAGCTGCTGTGTTGAGACTATTTCAGTCAAGTAGCTGCTGTGTTGAGACTATTTCAGTTGACTAGCTGCTGTGTTGAGACTATTTCAGTCGAGTAGCTGCTGTGTTGAGACTATTTCAGTCAAGTAGCTGCTGTGTTGAGACTATTTCAGTTGACTAGCTGCTGTGTTGAGACTATTTCAGTTGAGTAGCTGCTGTGTTGAGACTATTTCAGTCAAGTAGCTGTGTTGTGACTATTTTAGTCAAGTAGCTGCTGTGTGTTGTGACCATTTCAGTCAAGTAGCTGCTGTGTTGTGACTATTTCAGTTGAGTAGCTGCTGTGTTGAGACTATTTCAGTCAAGTAGCTGCTGTGTTGTGACTATTTCAGTTGACTAGCTGCTGTGTTGAGACTATTTCAGTTGAGTAGCTGCAGTGTTGAGACTATTTCAGTCAAGTAGCTGCTGTGTTGAGACTATTTCACTATTTCAGTCAAGTAGCTGCTGTAGCTGCTGTGTTGAGACTATTTCAGTCAAGTAGCTGCTGTGTTGTGACTATTTCACTATTTCAGTTGAGTAGCTGCTGTGTTGTGACTATTTCAATTGAGTAGCTGTGTTGTGACTATTTCAGTTGAGTAGCTGCTGTGTTGTGACTATTTCAGTCAAGTAGCAGCTATGTGGTGAGACTATTTCACTATTTCAGTTGAGTAGCTGCTGCTGCTGGAGAGATTCAGTCTTCGCCAAGTCAAACACACACACACACAAACAGAATGTTTAAATAAAACTTTAATGAATAAAATGATTTTAAAACAAGTGTGTGTGTAGGGGGGGTCAGTGTTCAGCTGATTGTGTCGGCTTGGCCCGGAGTTTCTGTAGAGTTTTCTGTGAAGGTGGAGAGAGAGAGCGAGCGAGCGAGCGAGCAAGAGAGAGAAAGAAAGAGAGAGAGAGAGAGAGAGAGAGAGGGGGGGAGAAAGAGAGAGAGAGGGAGTTAGTGACATCAGGTCAGTGGCAGCTCTTGCTATCAAACAGCAGCATGTTACCTCCCACTCTTTGCTACGGCCTACACACACACACACACACACACACACACACACACACACACACACACACACACACACCCCCATTCACGTTTAGGGCTGGGCAATATGGCTGAAAACTGTATCACGATATAAGGGTTTCATATCAGTCGATATATATCTATAATTATCTTTTTTTTTTTTTTTACCCATTTCAGATAAGGACCAGAAGAAAAAAAGTTAAATTTAAACATTGTTATTTTAAACTTAACCTTCATCTGATTTGAATCACCTCAGCTATCAATCAAAGCAAATAGAGAAAAGAAATGTCAACACAATCGTGAAAAACACTCAAATAAATAAATGTGCATATAAGTCTGAATGAAAAGCAGTAAAGGTTGAAGCCTGGAAATATTGTAAACAAAGTAGCTTAATTGGCTAGTTTATCATAGTCTACTGGTTGGACTGTTCAGTTTCCCCACGTTTCAAATGAACATTTTCTTCTTGGGACAGGCCTGTTTGAGTCTTGGAAAATACTTTTCCATTTACATCGGGATTGAGATGATAAGAACTTAGCAGTCAACTTGAATGCAACAGTTTTGAACAAATTCGTGCAGCGTGCTAATGAGGCTAACCGGATTTAGATAGATAGATAGATAGATAGATAGATAGATAGATAGATAGAGATAGATACTTCATTGATCCCCAAGGGGAAATTCAAGGGTTAGTAGCAATTTAGCCAGTCGTCTTGCACGATGTGCATGCTGAAGGGGGCAAGGACTCAGTGAGAGTCTGTGTTAAGGTAGGCCTACTACTAGTTGCACATACTAGCTACAATGCGAGATATATTTAGTCTATTTATTATTTATGGACAACGTAAGGCGGGAGGTGTGTGTTGCTTTTAATTATCAAATGTTATATCGAACTTATTCCACTGCTTGGTTGAATTTCCCATTGTCCTACGTAATTTAGAACGACCATTAACCGTATGTTATTTGCACACCTATGAATTAGATCACACTTTTAATTTGCCGAACTCGTTAAGTTTAAATGAACTGTCACGTTGCATCCAAGCTGTAAAATGCAGACGTTCAGAACATGGCAACATTGTAGCATATGACGGAGGTGGCTTTTAGCTAGATGGATGACAGCAGGCTAAGTAAAATAGCGATGTTTCAAAGCTAAAGTTCATCAGAATCTTGGGATATGCCTGCTTGACAACGGGAGAGATAGAACTAACGACTGGCCTTTGGCCGTAGCAACCATCCATTTAGAACTAGTAACGGCAGTTTGTCCTGCAAGTTGAGAAATTAGTTGATATGTGTCGGAAGAAATTAGTTCTACAAACAAGACAGTTTCAGCGATTAAAACGTTTAAATTGTAACAGGAAATGAACACAGCGCAAGTGGCAACAGTGGAATAAGCGGGATAATGGACTCCACGGTGGTCTGTTCACAGAAATTAATGCACTTACGAGGTTTAAACCTTAAACCTCCGCTTCGCGTTGGGGCCGTTTTAACTTCGCGTCGACCGTGCATTAACTTCTGTGAACTAGGGCTGCAGCTATCGATTCTTTTTGTAATCGATTAATCTAGCACTTTATCGATCGATTAATCGGATAATTTGTTTTTTGCATTTTTAAACAACCAAAACAAATAATGCATAACGAAAATGACATGGCTGTAAAATGATCAAGCAATTGGCACAGAGGTATTTATTCTAACTCCAACATTTGGCTCCAAAACTAAGCCCATTTATTGCAATTTACCTATTTAGTGTTTATAAGTGCCAGTGCCAACAATTAAATAATGTTCAAAATGCACTCTGTAAAATTGCAGCCTCTTGTGCATGACTTAGCTGGGCGAACAAAGCTGTCCATACTATCTTGTGAAGTGCTGGGAGGGAGAAGAGGGAAAGCAATTTAATGTATTAATATGCACAACAAGTTTCATGCTGTAATCTAGACCTGACATCAAAGTAAATATCTGTTTTATGTAGATTTCTACACCTGCAGCATTTGCCATTAGGCTAACAAATAATTTTACCATTAGGCTACTAAAAAATAGCCTACCATTAGGCTACTAACAAATCATTTCTGGGGTGAGCCTATTTGCTATGGTAACCTAGCAACCTGTGTGTGTGTGTGTGTGTGTGTGTGTGTGTGTGTGTGTGTGTGTGTGCGCGCACGCGTGCGGTGCGTGAGGGAAGATGAGGGTGCATGCGTGTATAAGAAGGGGTTCTTAAGCTTACTACTTAAAAACATCAAAGCTAAACATTACAGTATATCACGACATCGCTACAAATACAGTATGTGATTAAAATCAGCCAACATCATTGTAGGCTATAGGCTACGCAGATAGGCTAGATAGCCTACTTTATTGACGCTTGGTGAAACAGCATGGAGTGGATGTTTTCGGTTCAGACGCTTGTGTTCTTTTCCTTTTTGAGTATGTAAAGATCCCAAAACTTTACTTGAAAACTTTAGACATTCTCTGCCATTTATGGACATCTTGACTCCGCCATCGCGCCAGCTAAATTCAGAATGTATCACGATTCACGCGCTAGTGGTGTGCTTCCTGAACAACGGTCCGTGTGGTACAATCAAATACCTGCGTGTATAGTGCGCGTCATAGGAATTTAACGAGGCTTCGAGGCAGGGTTTTTGCCTCGAGTAATTTTTGTAATCGAGTTAATCGAGTAACTCGATGAATCGTTTCAGCCCTACTGTGAACATTATCCCTTACATATTTTTATTGATATCGATTACATGCCTATCACGATATATATCGCTATCGTTTTATCGCCCAGCCCTACACACGTTACCTGCTGGAACTCTCGTGCTCGTTGGCGGTTGACAATGCTGGTTGCCTGGCGACGGTGCATCTCCTTCCTCTGCCTCACTTCCTCAAGCTGGTTATGCAACCTGTAGAACACACACACACTTCCATAAACATCACTGACTAAGAATTAGGCAGAGGGTTCAGAAGAGCACACACTAGTTCGCTCGCTTGTGTATATATGTGTGTGTGTGTGTGTGTGTGTGTGTGTGTGTGTGTGTGTGTGTGTGTGTGTGTGTATATATATATATAGGTGTGTGTGTGCTAGGGGTGGGCGATATATATCGTCTGCGATAATATCGTGATTGTTGTTTTAACGATGTGCAAATTTACATTATCGAGTATTTAAATTACTTATGGGGGAAAAAAAACACTCAAAATCACGCATTGAAACCCCATACATTCACTAAATCCAGGAGGGGTATGCAAGAGAAGCCCCTTGCAGCAGAGTAAGTGTCACATGATCGCTAGTGGGTCCACGTTGTCACACGCACGCCTAATGTTTATTTTGTGCAGCGAGATCCAGACGTAGCATTAATGAGACAGTCACATTTTTTCCTATATGGTATTATATGGAGAGAAAACATTTGCCTTTGAGTATTTTAATAGTCAGTTGTAAACAAAGAACTCTTCTCATGTAACCCTTTTGTAAATGGACTGAAGTTTGCTCTAAATATCTACGTGTATCGATTATGCTAACCGTTAGCATCTCTATGGGATTTCTCATATACATTAGCCATAAGCTAACGCATTAGTTTATATTCTGAAACTTGGAATGCTAGCCTACATGATTTCTCTTAAACAAAACATCGAAGGAAATAACTTAGATGTACTCTGTTGGTCTGCTTAGTTTTACAGTGAATCCTAAGTAAAGGTTTTTGAAAGGAACTTCAGCTTCAGACTTTCTCTTGGGAAACTGTTAGGCCTAGTCATCTTCTTTAATGTAGCTGGCTAGACCATGTCATTGCCACACACACACACACAAGTGGGCAAAATTGGAAATGTGTCAGAGTGACAATGCATTGGTTGATTTGGTTAAAAAGTCACAGGTTAGGTTATTGGTTATTATTGTATTGATGCTATTCATAAATAATGAGCTGTAAAGTAATTCAGACTTCTACAATTTTTTTTAAAGGATTTCGACTAATTATCGTTATCGTCAAAATCACAAAAAATAGAGATATTATTTTTTGTCCATATGTTTACCTGTTCGTATGCTGGTGCATGTCTTTGTGTTCAGGGCTGATCTTCACCTCTCCCACACGCTTCAGTACACCCTCACCTGCTGAAACACACACACACACACACTTCACTACATCTTTACTTGCTGAAACACACACACACACACACACACACACACGGGGACTTCAGTGTACACACACACACACACACACACACACCCCCTCTGTCTCTCACACACACAAACAATGACTCTTTCCCACACACACACACACACCCCCTCTGTCTCACACACACACACACAATGACTCTTTCCCACACACACCTGCTTGGAGTGAAAGTTCCGGACTGTCCTTGTTCTCTGGGTTCGATGACAGAACCGGAGTTGGAGTTGGGTAAAAACACACCTGGATCAGACAGACACACAGACAGATACTTTATTGATCCCCAAGGGATAATTCAAGGTCCCAGTAGCTTATGACACCACACACAACAACATAAACAGGATGATAAAAAACCAAATCCACATGACTAAAATGAACAGTAAAAAACCTAAAACAAGGATCCACATGAATGTACTGTATAAGCATGAATGAATCACATGAATGTAGGCTAATGTAATGTATAGGCTAATGTGTAATGTATAGGCTAATGTAATGTATAGGCTAATGTGTAATGTATAGGCTAATGTGTAATGTATATGCTAATGTAATGTATAGGCTAATGTAATATATGCTAATGTGTAATGTATAGGCTACACATTAACCAGAGCAAATAAAAGAGGTGGGGAGATAGCCACAATTTTCAAGACGTCTTTTCAGTGCAATCAGTCGTCATTCGGTGACTTTACTTCATTTGAATATCTGTGTGCATGCATTAAGTCTTCTCCTCAGATTTTCTTACTGACAATTTACAGGCCTCCAAAACATCCAGCTAAAGTTTTTCTTGAAGAGCTAGGTGAACTGCTATCAGTTGTTTGCATAGAGTTTGACTGTCTTATTATATCAGGGGATCTAAACTTGCATGTGGATAATCCTGAAAACAATTATGTTGCAACACAGCATGTACAGGGGCCAACACACTCTCTCGGCCATACCCTCGACCTTGTTATCTCAAAGGGTCTCGATGTCTCTACAGCTGTTAAAGACCTGGCCTTATCTGATCATTTCTGCGTGTTCTTTGATGTGTCTATGTCCCCACACACTCAAAACACAGCTATGATGGTAAAAAGGAGAATCATAAATGATCAGACAAGTGCTCTCTTTGAGCAAGCACTTTCACAAGTCAAGTCAACTGTCAGACTCTGAAGACTTATTTGATCACTTTAATGCAAAAATGGCAAACATTATGGATGACATTGCTCCATTACAATTCAAGAAAGTTAAGGACAAACAGAAAGCACCATGGAGGCAAAATCCAGCAGTTAAACTTCTAAAAAGAGAGTGTAGGAAGACTGAAAGAAAATGGCGTAAATACAAACTTCAGATCCACTATGAAATCCATAAAGAGATGCTCCGCACATATAACTCTGAAATATGCAAAGCAAGACAGTCTTTCTTTTCTAACATTATCAATAGAAGTTCAAATAACACTTGTATTCTATTTTCAACTGTTGATAAGTTAACAAATCCCCCCTCACAATTAACGCATGAACTTCTCTCAACTAATAAATGCAATGAGTTTTCATCTTTTTTTAAAGGTAAAATTGACAAAATCAGACTCAACATATCTGCTCAATTACAAATTCAACAACCTGAACTTCCAGCAACAAACAGAGGGAAACTAAACTTGATGTCAGAGTTCAGCTTGATAGACTACGAAACACTTGATAAAACGGTACAGAATCTCAGCTCTTCCACATGCGTCTTAGACACTCTGCCTACCAATTTCTTCAAAACTGTTTTTCACCTCATAGCGGCGGATGTCCTTCAAATTGTAAATGTATCACTGCTGTCTGGCACTTTTCCTAAGTCACTGAAAACAGCTGTTGTAAAGCCACTTCTCAAGAAGAATAACCTGGATGCCTCCATGCTAAACAATTACAGGCCCATATCCAATCTACCTTTTATTGGCAAAATTATTGAAAAAGTAGTCTTTAATCAATTAACCACCTTCCTAACATCAAATGGGTATTTTGATTACTTTCAGTCTGGTTTTCGGGCAAATCACAGCACTGAAACAGCTCTCATTAAAGTTTCCAATGACATACGCCTCAACACAGATTCAGGTAAAACATCAGTCCTAGTGCTACTGGACCTTAGTGCAGCATTTGACACTGTTGATCACAATATTTTACTACACAGACTAGAACACTGGGTTGGATTTACAGGCATAGTTATCAGCTGGCTAAAATCATATCTACAAGAAAGGAGCTTCTTTGTTGCCATCGGAAACTGTACCTCAACACCAACGTCCTTGACCTGTGGTGTTCCCCAGGGGTCGATCTTGGGGCCACTATTATTCAACCTCTATATGCTCCCACTTGGACAAATCCTTCAAAATAATTTGATTTCATATCATAGCTATGCAGATGACACACAAATTTACTTAGCTCTATCACCAAACGACTATGGTCCTCTTGAATCTATGTGTCAGTGTATAGAACAAATCAACACCTGGATGTCTCAAAATTTTCTTCAGCTGAACAAAGAAAAAACTGAAGTAATTATATTTGGTAAAAATGAGGAAAGACTTAGGGTTGCCACTCTCCTTGACACAAAAGGGTTGAAGGCAAAGGATACAGTTAAAAATCTTGGTGTATTAATTGACAGTGATCTAAATTTCAACAGCCACATGAAAGCGATAACTAAATCAGCTTTTTACCACCTCAAAAATTTTACCAAACTCAGAGGGCTGATGTCAAAACATGACTTAGAAAAACTCATTCATGCATTTATCTCCAGCAGGGTTGATTACTGCAATGGACTGTTCACAGGCCTTCCTAAAAAGACTATTAAACGGCTTCAGGTGATACAAAATGCAGCAGCTAGGACTCTAACAAAAACTAAAAGAACTGACCACATTACTCCAATTCTTAAGTCCTTGCACTGGCTTCCAGTAAGTCACAGAATTGACTTTAAAGCACTATTGCTTGTTTATAAATCAGTAAATGGAGCAGGACCTAAATACTTGTCAGACATGCTTCAGCAGTACACACCTTCTCGTCCTCTCAGGTCCCAGGTGAAAAACCTGCTAGTAAAACCTACAGTTAGAACTAAACATGGTGAAGCAGCTTTTAGCTGCTATGCGGCTCAGCTGTGGAACCAACTTTCGGATGACATTAAAAAGGCCCCAACTTTAGCCAGTTTTAAATCTAGACTTAAGACCAAACTGTTCTCAGATGCTTTCTGCTAACTGTGCCGAGTTACAAATTCTGAATCTGCCTTGATAATTATTCTACTTTGTCTTTTATTACTTTTTTTACTACTTTTGCCTTTGATCTTTACCGTTTAACTATTCTTTGACTATATTGCCATTCTATGCTTTTATTTGTTATTATTGTTTGGTTTTGTTTATGTAAAGCACATTGAATGACCTCTGTGTATGAAATGTGCTATATAAATAAACTTGACTTGACTAATGTAATGTATAGGCTAATGTGTAATGTATAGGCATGAGGCGCTTGCAGTGACAGGGCAGGGACTGACCCTGTGATTCAATATGCCATGGTAAGGTGCTCAGTAAGGTGTGTGTCATGATGGTAGTGCCAACAGTGCAGGGTTAAAGTCTAGCGACCAGCAATAAATATGGGCAATTTAAGAGACCAGTATGGACAATATAAGAGAAAAATGTAAGCATAGTAATATAACAGTTATAGTATAATTATATGGACAAAATGGAGAAAAAATGTAAAAATATTAATATAAGAATTATAGCAGCAGTGCAAGGATAGCTTTGCAGTAATAGGGTATCAGCCATTGGTCAAGTATGATGTGATGTTAGACCACAGTCCAGACTGGGAGATTGAGGGAGGGGTTGTACATATGGGCTAATATAGCCAGTAAACAGTGTAGACAGTGTAAGCAGTAGCACTGTGTGTGTGTGTGTGTGTGTGTGTGTGTGTGGTCTCACCTGTGCTCCAATTTGGTTTTCTCCTCCACTCTGTTTGTGTGTGTGTGAGGTGGGTGTGTCCACCATCTCCTGTTCCTCTTCCTCCTGTGTGTGTGTGTGTGAGATGTGTGTGTCTGTGTCTTTTCCTGAGGATTCCAGTGTGTGTGGGGCGTGTGTGTGAGGGGTGTGTGTTGGAGAGGCGTTTCTGGGCGTCTCTTTTCCTTCATTGATCTCGTCCCCGTGGAAACTGCTCAGTGTGACGTCACTCACACTGACCAATGAGAGCATGGACTCTTCCAAGATGCCCCGCCCACAGTCCAGATCCTATAAAACAACACACCCATCACCTAGACAACACCCCAGTCACCTAGCAACACACCTGTCACTCAACAGTTACAAGGGGTGTCAACACACCCGTCACCTAACAGTTACTAGGGGTGTCACGGTTACGATATTAATCAGTTACTAGGGGTGTCACGATTACCATCTTAAGTCGAAAATTAATTGAAATTTCATCTTGATCTCGAACTTCGAAATCAAAGGTAGAATCAACGATGTAGCCACTTCCAACACGCATGCCAATAGCAGGGCTCTACAGTGCGCCCATTTCACTCGCACATGCGATTAAAAATTATGCCATGCGAGTGCAAAAAAATATTTAGGCGCACTGGTGTGAATGACTTCTAACCATGTCAATATTTGTCTACAAAATACACCGCAACATCGAGAAACATTACTGGTGCAAACCATAAACCATCACGTCGCGAATGCAGCATAAAAACTACACCTCCCATCAACGTTAGCAGTTTCGCGTTGTGACTCGCTAGTAGTCGCTTCTATCAAATCCAAGAGCGCGCAGAAAAAGCGGAAAGTTAGACTAGCCAGCCAAGATGCAAAGATTGAAGAAATTAGTTCTTCTATCCACCGAATTCATTGGATATAGGAGGAACAGGATGAGATTCTGAGAATGCAGTGAGAGAAGGAAAGGTAACCTAACATGTAGAGATGCACCGATTGCAATTTTCTGGGCCGATACCGATTTCTCATGGAGTTTGACCTGCCGATACCGATTTTAGGCGATTCCGATTTCATTTCTTCTAACCATTTTACTGCACACACACAAATAGTTATTTTCGATCTTTTCTTTGATAGAACATGTTAATATAGACATGTAATCAACTTATAAATAATGAAATGGCTGTTAAAAAAATGTAACCAGTGAGCAGACAGATTCTTCTTCAAGTCTAACTTCAGCTGCAGTACCAAATGATGGATTAAGTTAAGTTATGGAACACCCATTTTATTCTTCTCACATCCAATATCCAACTAAAGATATAAGAACAATTTTCATGATACATTTGAACATGCTACCATGTAACATATTTTCATATGCATTGATGAATTTATGGGAGGGCGAGGGAAAAGTGGTAGCAGCCTAGACCATCACCAAACACAGGGGAGAAGTGCTAATAGCGATAAGGTGCTCCACCATATATGAAAACAGTGCACGTCTGTTTTGCGGTGAAAAATTTAAATCCAAATTCCGGTTAAATGCATCAATTAGGCTATAGAAACTTTCAGAGACGGCTGATTCAGTATTCAGAGCATCAGTTTTCTTCATTGTAGGCTACTATGTTTGCCTTTCTAATAGGCTATCATTTGTTCACTTTCACGACATCCACTTCTCAATCTACTAGGGTATTTTAAGGCATAGCCCTAGTCTACGTGCAGTAAATAGTTCCGAGTATTTTTTTTTTTTTTTTAAAGTGGAGTAGAACTACTAGGGCTACTGTATGTTGCTGCTTGTTGACTTATTATGTAGCCTATGATCGCTAAACTTTGATTATTTTTAATGTCGCAATCGGTTATCTCCGTTCAGCAGCGCTTGTGGTTCAGCTGTGGGCACGCAATTAGCGGCAGTGACGGGCGGTGATGAGCGATATTTACGTAGCCTAATGAAGTGACAGCTTAGTAAATTCCACGCAGTAGGCCAATGGCAAAGCACAGCGTTTGCTGCATAGAAAAACTCAGTAGCCTATTAGCGCTTTCTTTGTAGCCCTACATCCAGCCCTGATGGGTGGGTGTTGTTACAATTGTACAACTGGGTGTTGTTACAATTGCGGCGCACAAGTGCATTTGACCGGGATAAAATCGGCATGTCTCAGACTGACCGGCCGGTCACCGGTCATGGCCGATCATGTGAAAATCGGCCGATTCCGGCCACCAGCCGATCTATCGGTGCATCTCTACTAATTATCCTTTTAGCCCAGTTGACGTATTGGCTGCAATATGCAATATAGCTGTAGCGAACCGGCACAAAAGTAGCCTCCCGTAATACTCCCATTTTATTCAAAGGTAGAACGCTACTGACAACTCCAGGCTTCCTGACGTTTGCCTACTGCCCCCATCAATGCAGATATTTCAAATAAAAACTATAAAACATATATCCTTAATTAGCCTATGTTGGGTTTTGTGGAAGACAAAATGGACTGTTTTAGTAGCATTAGGCAGTATGCAGTCAGATAAGTCACCATGGGCATATTTGGATTAGCTATAGATGGATTCACAAATAAATAAATTAGCCTACATTTGGCAGGATACTTGATATACAGGCTAAATGCAAATATGGCAATGTATTATATTATTTTACATTAACAAAATGTAGGAAAATAGAACAGACTGAAAATAAAGTAGATACTGATCTTTAAAATCAGTCATTCTTAATATTCGCAATTGGTGCACTGGCATGTTTAACTGTTAGCTGCAGTATAATGTTAGATTATGTGTAAGTTAAGTACAGAACTGACTGTGCGCCCAAAAAAAATGTTAGTGTAGAGCCCTGCAATAGGCAAAACAACACAAACACCTGTTGAACTGCGGTGCATCAACAAACACTCCGCTAACACTCCTCTAACGCTCCTCTAACATTAGGCTGCAGCTAGTTAAAAAAAAACACATCAACTGACCGCCCCTCCCGCTACTCTGAGATCACCAGTATGGAAGCATGTCATTCATTCACGTCAGTTACTAGCCTACTAACTTACTCAATTTAGCAAGTGAAAAGACCTAGTTTCAGTCCAAAATTACTTAAAGGCATAAAATATTGCCCAATGATAGGTGCAATATTCCATGAACACTAACCTTGTGTCTCATGGGAGTGAGGTGAAATGATCGTTCTGTGCGGTTTCATGAGAGTGAGGTGAAATTAAATGATTGTTCTGTGTGGTTTCATGGGAGTGAGGTGAAATTAAATGATCGTTCTGTGCGGTTTCATGTCACCATGTTCACACTATGTTAACTCTGTTCCGGTGTATTTAGCCTACTAGCTCATGGGATGAACAGTTTCAAAATAAAAGCCCCCTGAAACAGAATTGGGAAAAAAGCCAAAAAAGTAAACATCATAAAAAATGCATTAATAATAATATAATTAAAAAATATCGAAAATCGAAATGAATCGTGACACCCCTAACAGTTACACACAGTATAAGTACCAACTCCACCCATACACAAGAAAAAAAAAAACTCCCAGCCACACACACACACACACACACACACACATACACATTTTCACTGACAACATTTCAAAACTTTTCCATGACTTTCCGATGACCTTGAAAGACATTTCCATAATTATTCATGGCCTTTGAGTACAAAATGCTTCCTTTACACAACAGGTTGAAATGGGACACCATGCTCTCTCCCCTTCCTTTGTGTCTATGAAGGAAGCAGTCCAGTTCTGGACATGGCGCATCTCCTAGTAGTGGTAATCGCCAATCGTTCGCCTTGTTCAGTTCGCCAATCGTTCGCCTTGTTCAGGGGTTGTATAGGCTACACAGTTTCAGAATTGAAATTTTAATATCAAATATTGACCGAGATGCCAACCACTTGTGTAAGCCCTAACAGTTGGTTTTACAGTAAGAAGATAGATAGATAGACACTTTATTGATCCCCAAGGGGAAATTCAAGCAGCAAAAAGGCGACAAACAACCGTTTAGCGTTAGATCCTCATGGTTGTGGAGGATGATCGTTAGCAGCCGTGAAGTCTTTTATTCTCAAGATGGCCTAATGGTGTAGCCTAGGCTACTATCTACGAAGACGTAAGCTAAATATACAACTATGCTGATCCTAGCACTTACCACCAGTCTTGAACCGACACTTGTCCTAAAATTGTTGAGAGAATTGCTTTAAAACTGTTTACCATGTTGTTAGTCGCTTTGCTTAAAAATGCGTCAGCCAAATGTAATGTAATGTAATGTAATGTAAACTATCAAGATAAAGAAACAAGAAATAAAGACCCAATACGCTGACCGACATGTTTAAAACCTTGGCAAAAACGTGATGAATGAAAAGGCTTCAACCCCTTTTGATCATACTGCAGTTATGTTGGAAGCCATGAACGAGAACATCATGAGAGGAAAGAACAAGAGACTGAACAATAACGTCATGAGCGGACGGAACGAGGCAGTTGTGATTCAGTAGATATGTTTTTTTTTTCTTTCTCTCATGGAAATGGTTGCTATGGTTTCTCTCACTGGCTAAAATTTGATGAGAACATCCTAGACTCAATACAGACAACAGCATACAATTGGCTAGCTCTCGCCCTATGAAGGCATACGATTGGCTGGCTCTCGCCCTATGAAGGCATACGATTGGCTAGCTCTCGCCCTATGAAGGCATACGATTGGCTAGCTCTCGCCCTATGAAGGCATACGATTGGCTAGCTCTCGCCCTATGAAGGCATACGATTGGCTAGCTCTCGCCCTATGAAGGCATACGATTGGCTAGCTCTCGCCCTATGAAGGCATACGATTGGCTAGCTCTCGCCCCCAAGGAAGCGGAGCCATATAAATAAAGCT
>NC_055971.1:34905062-34910062 GCF_018492685.1 Alosa sapidissima | reverse complement strand
CTGATATATGATTAGATATACAGTATATGAGACTCAAGCTCAGGCCTTCCTTAAAAATATTCTTGTTTGCAGTAACAGCCAAAAAAATAAAAAATGGGTCGGTAGGTAGGTCAATATTTTTTTTTCAAGATTCAAAGTAAAAAAAAAAGTTACATTTTGGTCATGGTGATTACGTAGGTATGAATTTAAACAAATGTGCATATTGTGACGTAACTAACTGGGTCCTCAACCCGTGCCTTCAGGCGCATCATTGCAAACCTCAATCTGATGCAGGTTATGTAGACCAGCCTTTCTCAAACTTCTTTGACCTGAGGCCCAGTCATGGCAGACTTTGGGGTCATAGGGCTCATCTACACATACCCAACCCCACTCCCCCCCAATCAAATTGTCATTATCATTATCACAATCATTATTATGCCTATATTGTTATACATGCACTTTCACTTAAATGTTTTGTGATATGCACATCAGAGGACTGCTTTACTAATGTAAGATATAATTTCATTGCTTTTGCATGGTTGCATGATGCTTGCATAAGAAAATAAATACTTCTCAAAACAGCAACAATTATATGGGTGCTTTTGTTTTGGGATGTTTCCCTCATGCAAGCATCATACATTGGTAGGAAATGGAGAAAATAAATACATGTTGTTTAATGAAGTTTGATTTGAATGCCTGAATGTAAGGATTCAGGAAACACAATACCAGCTTTTTTGGCGAGCAGATAGGCGTAAAACACTGATCTGTTGATCTTTAACAGATAGAAAGAAGGCTACAATAGCTTTTGGCCACGTTATATTCAAATTTGACAATACAATACTCAGTGCTATATTATACAGTCTCTGCTCTGTTTCTATGGAAGTTCCAAAAATCAACGTCGTTCTATTAAGTGTCGTTAAACAATTAAATAGCATTCAACAGGTTGAAGCGGAGCTTTGATACCAACGTTATCGATTAGTTTCAGTTTCTCTCGCGCAGACGCCTGCATTGAATGAACGCTCATACCACCACTTCATTGTATGGCTCCATGTTTAATGACATCGATAGCAGAAACGTTTGTTTTCTTTTTTTTGTCGGTCCGCGGTATCTTGATCAACTGCGCAGCAAATTATCAGACGAAGCACCGGGCCTAATTTCACTCCACGACTCCGCGGACCATCAGTCTCCACGTTGCGGACCCATATTTTGAGAAATGCTGAATAGACCACAACCAATTTCAATTCTTCAACACAGTCACCGTTAGACTAGAGGGGAGAAAGGATGGGAAAAGATCTGGGCACAGTTCTTCCAGAACTTCGTGCCAAGTAAAAGCGTTGTCGTTGTGTGAATGAAACGAAGCGTATAGGCCATAGTGTGACATGCGTAAACCAATGGTGTAGATGAAGCCGCAGGGTTTTATTTAAGAGAGCGTTTGTATGTAGGCAATTTATATTCACAATACTTAGGCCTACTAAAATAAATAGTATTTTATTTGTATTGGTTGTTTAGAGTATATAAAAAAAAAAAAATCGGTCGGTCTTAACGCAAGTTTACAACCGGCAAGTCGGTCGGACTAAAAGGGGAAAAAAATAAATATTTGGGTCGGTTCTAAATTGACAGGGTCGGTTGGGTTACGGCAAACGAAAATATTTTTAAGGATGGCCTCAATCACTATATGTGCTGATATATGATTAGATATATATGAGACTCAAGCTCAATCCCTATATGTGCTGATATATGATTAGATATATATGAATAAATGTAATGTAAATATGGGACTCAAGCTCAATCACTATATGTGCTGATATATGATATATATGAGACTCAAGCTCAATCACTATATGTGCTGATATATGATTAGATATATATGGGACTCAAGCTCAATCACTATATGTGCTGATATATGATGTATATAAGACTCAAGCTCAATCACTATGTGCTATGTTCTCCCTAAATACGGATGTCTGCAAGTTCTCAAATAGCATGTGTCATTTTCAAACTGTCCATATTATGTGGAATTTTATTTGTCCGTTTGATTGCATTAGCAAGGTTTAAGGTAGCTAGGTTTGACTGTAGATGCGGTCATAAACAATCTCATATCAAAATCTTATGTCATAAACAATCTCATATCAAAATCTTATGTCATAAACAAGTCATAAACGTTTATGACATAACGCTTTTGTTTTACTTAGTGTCATTCGGTTTTTTGTCATTACAAGTTAGGATCAGGGTTTGAGTTAGGGTTAGGGTTAAAGGTTGGGATTAGAGTTAGGATCAGGGTGAGGGTTTGAGTTAGGGTTAGGGTTAAAGGTTGGGATTAGAGTTAGGGTTCATGTGTCATGACCGTGTCTTGTCACTGTTATATCGATACTGCCAAGTAAAGTGTTACCAATGTTTCTGTATGGGTATAACAGACAGCACTTTGCAAGCCTTAGCAGTAATTGGGTGATGCACTAGCATGATAGCCAAGGTTGCGTTCTGGTCATGATGGCTAAGGTTGCGTTGTGGTCATGATGGCTAAGGTTGCGTTGTGGTCATGATGGCTAAGGTTGCGTTCTGGTCTGGTCATGATAGTCTGGTCATGATGGCTAAGGTTGCGTTGTGGTCATGATGGCTAAGGTTGCATTCTGGTCTGGTCATGATAGCTAAGCTGTTTTCTAGCTGTTTTTTTCAGCAGGGTTTACAGGGATCTCGATCGCTACAACAGTTTCATTTGGAATGCCCTGTTAGTCATAGAGATGGTTGGATTCACGAAATGTGTCCATTCAAAACGTATGCAAATTTCGGGGGCGTTAGAAAAAGTTACAGGCCATAGCCGAATAAGGTACACCACCAGAATTTACGTCAGTTCTGAACTGCGTTGAGATTCACCGTTTTACAGCAGCAGTTCCAAGTTGTGAGATTTGCATATGAAGGGGGTGACTACGGGATTTTGGTTCTCTGGATGTCCATTTTACTAAGGGTGGGAAAAATAATGGATTCTTAGATGCATCGCGATTTTCTCTATAACGATTTGATGCTCGATGCAGTTAAAATTAAATTAGTTCGCCTGCTGCAGGGGGTGATGGGATTTTGGTTCCCTGGATGTCCATTTTACTAAGGGTGGGGAAAATAATGGATTCTTAGATGCAACGCGCATCGCTGGCTTTAACATTCTGTTGGCCTGCTGCAGAGTGCTACCTTTCTGCCTGCCAGTTCTCTGCCATGTACAACCCTATCCGAGTCCGTGCACAATGTGTCTGAGCCCGGCCTGCCCCGACACATTAACTGTAATTATGAGCCCGAGCCCGACTTAAACCCTACAATTTTTTTTATACGGGGACGTTATAACTGACATTCTCAACTACAATTCAACAACTAGAGTTGTTTAACTACAGAAATATGTTGAGAATTATCTTACTGAATAATGCAACAAGGACGAAGCATGTAAACTGCCTTGTTTGTTTATTCAGAATGGAACGGATCACAAATGGATCCGAATGAAGAATGCATTAAGGGGGCGATATGCATTAAGCTTTACATTTAAAATTGCTTATTATGTTGGGTAACCAACAAGTCTGCTCTAGGCCTACATGATGCAAACATTTGTTTTTTGAGAATAAATTAAAATGTAAAAAAGACCTAACAGCTTTCTTCCTGTGTGCAAGATGTGTTTATGTAGCCGTGACAACGCATGTGCATTTCAGGCGGCATGTCTTGGGTGACGTAAAAAAAAAAAGTTGTTAGCCTATCAGGAGATTTTAAGATTATTTGCGTTGCATACTGGTAAAGACATAGGCTACCGGTAGGCTATAAGGTCGTCTCGTTCAACTGGATGAGGATTTTCTCGAGTTGCCCTAATTAACGTCGATGCTGCATCAGGGCTCTACAGTGCGCCCATTTCACTCGCACATGCGAGTAAAAATGATGCCGTGCGAGTGCAAAAAACCATTTAGGCGCACTGGTGCGAATAACTTCTAACCATGTCAATGTTTGTCTACAAAATACACCGCAACATCGAGAAACATTACTGGTGCAAACCATAGAATCACGTCGCGAATGCAGCATAAAAACTACACCTCCCATCAACGTTAGCAGTTTCGCGTTGTGACTCGCTAGTAGTCGCTTCTATCAAATCCAAGAGGGCACAGAAAAAGCGGAAAATTAGACTAGCCAGCCAAGATGCAAAGATTGAAGAAATTAGTTCTTCTATCCACCGAATTCATTGGATATAGGAGGAACAGGATGATATTCTGAGAATGCAGTGAGAGAAGGAAAGGTAACCTAACATGCCTTTTAGCCCAGTTGACGTATTGGCTGCAATATGCAAAATATAGCTGTAGCGAACGGGCACAAAAGTAGCCTCCCGTAATACTCCCATTTTATTCAAAGGTATAACGCTACTGACAACTCCAGGCTTCCACGCATGCTTGTTTGTTTACACCGAATACAAGCTGAAGTGCAAAACGAAAGTAGGCCTAACGTTTGCCTACTGATCTTTAAAATCCTGTTTCCTGTAGCCTAAATGTTGTCAGTCATTCTTAATATTAGCAATTGGTGCACTGGCATGTTTAACTGTTAGCTGCAGTATAATGTTAGATTATGTGTAAATTAAGTACAGGACTGTGCGCCCAAATTTTTGTCTGTGCTCCTAAATTTTTTAACTTGGGCACACAAGTGCTCTTGAAAAAAAATGTTAGTGTAGAGCCCTGTGCATATGGATCTGTGACAGAGGCACTGTAGTTTCAAAGACTGTTGCAGTTCATTTCAAGACCTTTTGTCAATGGTAAGACTAGAATTTTACTCGCTTGGGTCTCTTGTTAATGTGCGCCGTGTGTGACCTGCGTGCGTGCACACTCATCTGATTCTGTAGACAATTCCATTTGTTGTTTGTTCAGGCTATCCACAAACGTGAACGTTTAATCACAAGCATGGGAATAACTGAGGCATCATCTGCGTCGGACGCGGGCCGGGTTCGGACAGAAATTTGCGAATCGCACTCTAGTGTGTGTGTGTGTGTGTGATGATGTTGAGTACCTGTA
>NC_055971.1:34897562-34902562 GCF_018492685.1 Alosa sapidissima | reverse complement strand
ACACACAATACACACACCAGGATTCCAACACTTATGGTTAGGGTTGGGACAACAAAAAATATGTCGACGCAAAATAGGCGCGTCGATTCGTCAGACCCAAAACACCGCGCCAGAGTGTAGTAACAACGCGAGTGGGTAAATATCAAGCATAACTCGTGCCATATATTTTTAATTTTACACCTTCAGTATTTCCCATACGTTTACTAATCTGTGGAGGGGCGCCACAAAATCAAAACAGGTCGCCACACATTGATCTTCTATGTTGTAATACTTAAAGATGAGATAAAATAATTTCATTGAGCTGCACTTTTTACTCACACAGCCTTTCCTCGCCCCGCCCACTCTCTCTCGTAACGAGCCCGCTGCTCCTCCTCTGCATGTGCATTTAACAAGATATTCACGATTGTTGAAGGATTGTTGTTGCCACATAGAAGCACTGCATAGAACACAGTGGGCTAAATTGCTGTTAAATCCGCTTAGCATCGTGACCATGCTGAGCAAATTTGTTCAAGACTGCTACACAAGTTAACACTGCTAAGGTCTGATCACAACATAACTTAGTACATTATGAGACTAAACTATGCAATCAAGCAGTATCAGTTACTCATGCAGGGCTCATTTTATTGACTCTGACACTGAATGTTTGCAAAATCCCGATGTAAATGGAAAAGTGTTTTCCAAGACTCAAAACATCAAAAGTGCTCGTCCCAAAGAGGAGTACGAACCATTATTTGAACTACTACGTTATGAATTGCATCCAGACATCAGCAGCCTGTTTTAGTGTTACAATTGCAAGGGTTCCCTCACAAACGTCTTAAAGTGGCAGGCACTCAATTAGACCTATACACAACTGAACTTTATTGAATGCTACCTCTGACTAAAAATGCATTACTTTGCACTTGTTTTACTTTGGAATCTTAAGAGCAACACACATATATTGCAATGTTGGAATTCATGTTTTTTCATTCAGATATGTAATTCAACATGTATAAATTGCTATTAGGCAATGGGGAGATAATCGAATCAAAAACGAACTGAAAAAAAATGAATTGTTAGATTAATCAATGCATCGGAAATAAATAAATAAATAAATAAATAAATAATTCGCTAGATTAATCGTTTAAAAAATAATCGTTTATTCCAGCCCTACTTATGGTGCAAATCCACACACACACACACACCTGCTTTGTTCCAGTAGGTGCTGCTGGTACTGCTGAATGCGGAGAACATTAGAGTCTTCAACTGTGTATGCCTGAGAGAGAGAGAGAGAGTAAGAGAGAGAGAGGGAGAGGGAGAAAGAGAGAGAGAGAGAGTGAGAGAGAGTGAGAAAGAGAGAGTGAGAGAGAGAGAGGGAGAAAGAAAGAGAGAGAGAGAGAGAGAGAGAGAGAGTGAGAGAGAGATGGAGGGAGAGGGAGAAAGAGAGAGAGAGAGAGAAAGAGACAGAAAGAGACAGAAAGAGAGACAGAGAGAGAGACACAAAAAGACAAACAGACAAACAGAGAGAGATCTTTAATAACTAGAAATGCTGTGCGTGTGTACATTCTACCTGGGCAGTGGATTCTTGAGTTAAATGTGCGTGCGTGTGCGACTGTGTGTGTGTGTGTGTGTGTGTGTGTGTGTGTGCCTGGGCAGTGGATTCCTAAGTGGGATGGGTGTGTGTGTGTGCGACAATGTGTGTGTGTGTGCGACAATGTGTGTGTGCGTGCGTGTGCGCTCTACCTGGGCAGTGGATTCCTAAGTGGGATGGGTGTGTGTGCGTGTGCGTGCGTGTGCGTGTGTGTGTGCGTGCGTGCTCTACCTGGGCAGTGGATTCCTAAGTGGGATGGGTGTGTGTGCGTGTGCGTGTGTGTGTGTGTGTGCGTGTGTGTGTGTGTGCGTGCGTGTGTGTGTGCGTGCGTGTGTGTGCGTGTGCGCTCTACCTGGGCAGTGGATTCCTGCTGCTGTCGTGTCTCCTCTTCTTCCTGTGGACGGTGCTCCAGACTCCACTCCTGTTACCAATCAGATGTGACCAACCTGTTTACATCTCACACACACACACCAATCAGATGTGACCAACCTGTTTACATCTCTCACACACACACACACCAATCAGATGTGACCAACCTGTTTACATCTCTCACACACACACACCAATCAGATGTGACCAACCTGTTTACATCTCTCACACACACACACACCAATCAGATGTGACCAACCTGTTTACATCTCTCACACACACACACCAATCAGATGTGACCAACCTGTTTACATCTCTCACACACACACACCAATCAGATGTGACCAACCTGTTTACATCTCTCACACACACACCAATCAGATGTGACCAACCTGTTTACATCTCTCACACACGAACAAATCAGATGTGACCAACCTGTTTACATCTCTCACACACGAACACACACACACCAATTAAATGTGACCTACCTGTTAAATCTCTCTCACACACACACACACACTAATAACTCTGGTAAGGCCCTCATGCTGTTTAGTGATGCAGTAGAAATACACACCTGTTCCACTGGCAAGACAGACTCCGCCCTCAGTCCTGCAACACACACACACACAACATATACAGCTATTACTACAAGCGCTCTGTGTGTGTGTGTGTGTGTGTGTGTGTGTGTGTGTGTGTGTACCGGTCAGAGATCCCGTTTCGATGCTCATTCCATTTAGGCCCACATCCTCTTCACTGTGCTGTGTTGCCATGGGAGCAGTTCCATTACTGTGCTGTGTTGCCATGGGAGCAGTTCCATCGCTGTGCTGTGTTGCCATGGGAGCAGTTCCATTACTGTGCTGTGTTGCCATGGGAACAGCATCTTGGCTGTGCTGTGTTGCCATGGGAGCGGCTAGCTGACCCAAAGGAGATGTTGTAGAGACTGAACGAGTGTTCCAGTGCTCCCTCTGGGACCTGATGCGCTCCAACAGCCTCCGCAGACCTACACACACACCCACACACATTATACACACACATTACACACACATGATACACACACACACACATTACACACACATGATATACACAGACACATTATACACACACACACACACATATATTATATACACACACACAAACACACATACACACACACACACACACACACACACACACTATACACACGATACACATACACACATTATACACACATGATACACATACACACACACATTATACACACATGATATACATACACACACACACTATATACACACACACACACACACATTATACACACTAGGGGTTTGACTCCGAACTTCGTTATTCGAATATAATTCGATTATTTTAAAAATTAAAGATATTCGAACAAATTTTAGGGATCTCTTAATATTCAAACCTGTAGCCTATGGAGATCATTTCTATAAATGTATTTGGTTGTAAACGTTGTTTTCAATTCAGATTCCAAGGTTTTTTTCACGCCTGGTGAAGTAAAATCGTGAGCTCATTAGCAAGGCTATTATTGGTCATCTTGCTCCTGTAGGTGACGTTAGCATCCTGGCTGGTTCGCGCTTAGTGAGCTCACACATAGACATAATAGACACTTTTATTTTAAACTTAACCTTCCTCTGATTTTAAATCACCTCAGTTATCAATCAAAGCAAACAGGGAAAAGAAATGGCAACACAATCATGAAAAACACTCAAATAAATAAATGTGCAGATAAGTCTGAATTAAAAGCAGCACTGGTTGAAGCCTGGAAATACTGTAAACAAAGTAACGTTTGCTTAATTTGCTAGTTTATCATAGTCTGGTTAGACTGTTCAGTTTCCCTACGTGTGTTTAAGTTTCAAATGAATACTTTTTCTCCTTGGGACAGGCCGGTTTGAGTCTTGGAAAATACTTTTCCATTTGCATCGGGATTGAGATGATTAGAATTTAGCAGTCAATTTGAATGCAACAGTTTTTAACAAATTCGTGCAGCGTGCTAATGATGCTAACCGGATTTAATAGCAATTTAGCCAGTCGTCTTGCACGATTAATGTTTGGATCACATGTGCACGAGGAGGGATGCACCTGATCCAAATCCACGATCTTACGGACACACGATGCAAAAGCTGCTAATCTACCTGTGCTGACTTTCAAGTATAATAAGTATATATACTCTTTTGATCCCGTGAAGGAAATTTGGTCTCTGCATTTATCCCAATCTGTGAATTAGTCACACACTCAGCACACAGTGAGGTGAAGCACACACTAATCCCGACGCAGTGAGCTGCCTGCAACAACAGCGGCGTTCGGGGAGCAGTGAGGGGTTAGGTGCCTTGCTCAAGGGCACTTCAGCCGCGCCTACTGGTCGGGGTTCGAAACCGGCAACCCTCCGGTTACAAGTAGGCACTGCTTTCCGATAGATAGATAGATAGATAGATAGATAGATAGATAGAGATACTTTATTGATTCCCAGGGGAAATTCAAGAAACTAGATGGTTTACTAGATGGCGCCAACCGCAATAATGTGTGTCTGTGTGTCGTACCGTGTGATTGGCTCGGCAGGTCTGTGTGTCGTACCGTGTGATTGGCTCGGCAGGTATGTGTGTCGTACCGTGTGATTGGCTCGGCAGGTCTGTGTGTCGTACCGTGTGATTGGCTCGGCAGGTCTATGTGTCGTACCGTGTGATTGGCTCGGCAGGTCTGCAGGTCTGTGTGTCGTACTGTGTGATTGGCTCGGCAGGTCTGCAGGTCTGTGTGTCGTACCGTGTGATTGGCTCGGCAGGTCGGCAGGCGGCTCCTGCTCTTCCTCCACAGGGGTGACCTCAGACTCAAGGGTCAAGTCTAGGTCGTTGCCATGGCTACTGGTAGAGGGGGCAGGAAGCGGCTCTGGCATCAGCTGCAGCACCAAGTCACCTTTGACCCCTGCAATCAGCCAATGGAAACAGAGCATGAAGTGAAGCGGGCTCACACACACTCTCTCTCACACACACACACACACACACACACACACACAGCAGGAGGATGAGATGAGGAGGAGGAGAGAAGGAAGAGAGGAGGAGGAGATGAGATGACAAAG